>NW_020439069.1:47549-69851 GCF_000699045.2 Agrilus planipennis | reverse complement strand
GGCCATTTATAATTATCTTTTATTCTCTTATAAGTTCTTATAAACCCTGAGTGACCTGATAATGAAGACGAATGGTTATGTTCGAGAATAGATCTAATTTCGTCTTTATTTTGAGGTAGTAACTTAGGTTTATTTACTAAAACAACTGTAATTTTTGATTTTGAAAATATAAAATCAATCATTTCGTTGAGCATGTCTTGTTTTAAATTAGGATTAGTTTCTATTGGATTTTTAAGGTGAATAGTTTCTATTTGATTTTTTACAAGTGATTTTTTTAAATTGATAAGTGAATAAAATAAATCTTTATAAGTTAAATTGTCAAAATAATTTAATTTGGAAATCAAAATAAAGGTTTTTTCTTTTTTCGCATTTTCTAAAAGGTGGGTTGAATAAAGATTTAAGTCGTCTGAAGGAATAGAACTAATATCATGAATTGCAATAAGGTTTTCGAAATTTGGATTGCTCATGTCTAAGTCTTTTGACATTATCAATGCATTTGGAAATTTTTGAAATAAGTTTTCTTTGATTATTTCGATTCGTGGCATTTCCTGATTTGTGTAATGGAATTTAATAAATTCGTCATATGTGACATTTGTATTAGCTTCAAGACTGAGAACAGTATTTCTGGAGAGAGCGTCGACATTAGAATTTATTCTACCAGGTTTGTATCGAATTTCATAGTCGATGTTTAGTCCTAATAATTATCTATATTTTATACAATTATTTTAATTCGAAAACTTTTCCGTTTAGTGAGATTTAGTATTGTTAATTACTTTCATTACATTTCAAGTTTCTAAATTTCTTTGTTCCTTTGTTAAATTCAACTTTATAACACTACTTCAAATATTTCTTCAAACATTTTAGATCATAAATTCTTTTCTTTTATTATTTGGTTTTATAATATTTATGAATAATTTAATTGTCATACAGACAAAATGTACGTGATGAATTCAATAATTCCTGGTAGTATAAATGAGGTTTTTCTGTCACTAATACCTGGCTCATTGTTAGATCTTTCATACTTGTTTTCAGAACTTTTCTGTATCTAGTTGAACTGAACACCCTCTCGTGGACATTTAGGAAATTCCTTCATTTATCCACCACCATGATATGTTTCATTTAGACTCCACCCCCTTTGTTAATTGTTCTCTAGTTTTAAGTAAATTTAATATTGTTAGTTAGTATGTAAGAAACCCTCTCATTAAACACATCAATCATATTCGCTACTAGTTTTATTTTAATAATATTCTAGTAGAACGGGAGTTCAGAAATGCAACTTCCGAGTGGTCTCCCGATAATTTTTTATCTCTCGACTGCATAACCTCTGTATCTCGAACGTAGCAATGTTTTAACTTTGTAACAACTTTTACAACTCGATAATTTGAAACTTATTACGTCTACATGTTTGTTACCTCTGTAACTTGAATTTTTATTTATTTCACCTCCCTAATTCAAAAGTAGTAAGAATAAATCTAAACCTCTACAGGTCGAATCAAAATCCGCCTGAGTCAAAATCCTCCATAAGCTGAAAACTCTATAACTCGAATTTTTTGGCGCCTCTTTTGATGTTCTAGCTATAGAGGTTCTACTGTAGTTTATACAACGCATGAAGACTAAATGTGTACTATACTTTTGTAGAGTGCGTTACCATCCCTGGTTCGAAACTATGACATATATTCATAATATGCAATACACATACATAAGTATAATACATCAATCTACATATATATATAGATAAACGTATTCAATAAGTATAATCGGTATAACTGTACCTTGGAAATCCTTACAGTAGAATGCAACTTTAAGGGATCATATGTCAGAAAGATGAATTTTTACAACTTAGCGCCCATAAGACTTGATTTACACGTCACGAACCACCAGAATTCAAAGTTTCATCTAGTGGATCCTTTCAAAGTTCCGGACAGAAATAATAAACTTTTTATTAGCTGTACGGACATTAATTGAGAAAATGGTACAAAAATGAAACAGCGTATACGTAGGATTCGTACATCTAGAGAAAAAGCTTTGGACAATATTAAATGGAAAAAGATGCTAAAAAATATCGAAGGATTTAACGATGAGATATAGGGATAGAAAAATAATATTATATAGTTTAGATAAATAAAGAGCAACAGGTAGTTATAGAATGTGAGGATTTGAGTAACATCGTAAAGAAGTAGCTTTAGGGATAAGAGTGTCAACATCTAACAAGGATGAGTTACATAAAATGGATGCGATATTGACAGACGAGCATGGTATGAAAACTAATAAAAAAGGAAAAACAAAATATTTGTATGCAAGGGATGCTCATTATACAATTAAAGAAACCCGTATTTTAGTAATTTTTNCGAAACTGAGGCCTATTTTGAAGCAAAGGACAAATCGTACTACAAAAATGGTATCGAAAAGTTGGAGGATCGCTATAATCAGTGTATCACCCTTGAAGGGAATTATGTTGAATAAAAAAAACGAATTTTGCAAAAAAAATGTGTTTTACTATTTTAGGCCGGGGACTTTTCAATTGACCTGTTATATATAAACATACAAAGCGTCATTAAGGTTTGATGACGGGTATAAGAAACTACCTCAAGGTATACAGGGTGGCCTATAAATAGTATAGTACCTTCCATTGTTTATGGAAAATCTTAAGTGATTTATAAATTGTTGGGAATGACCAGATGTTATTCTACGAAAGTTTTTCAATTCACGATACCGAGCCATCATCAGATGGTTTATTTACAGTCTTAATTTTTTTTAATAAAAATGTCGCCATCACAACCGAATGTAGATATATTCTGATATCCATTGCTTCCGCACATTATGCTAATACAAAATGAATCAAAGTCGATGAGATAAGCAATAAATAACTTTGAAGAAACTCGTACAAGGAGGCGAAACGTTGGTAGGTTTTTAAAATATATAATTTTATACCTTAAATTAACTCTGATTCATTTGACGTGGGCATATTCTATTTTAGTATATGCAGTCAATAAAAGGCGGCATCCTTTCTTGAAAAATACGACGTGGTATAGGGAAATTTGTACAAATACCTTCAGTCATCTATTTATAGACATAAGTAAATAATACAATAATAAAAAGTCTAATAAATGCAAATTAAATACTTTGGAAGATGTTACACTTTGTTCAAAATATTTTGAGGGTTGGGTAAGTTTAGGACACTGTTCAAGGAAACAGCAGACATTTTGAGATGGCAATGACAAAAGTAGGCAGTTTTAGCTATAACAATTGCAGTCCTTTTTCTTCAGTATCCCTATCAAGCGTAGATTAAATATTTAAAGTCAGGGATTAGTTTACAAAATTAAATGAAAAAAATTAACTTATTCGGTTGATGAGAAGAGTGACAGTGAAAACCAACTACAAAACAAACAAAAGTATTAGATTCATAGTAGAATGAAGATTCGGGCTATAGGGCCGTGGTCTAAGTGAACTATTCTGTCCAGACGTTTCGTCAGCTACTGCGGCTGACACCCTCAGTGGTGCTGCGTTGACAACGTGAACGTAGATTATATCCGAAGATTCCGGCCGTGAAAGCCTTTGTTCTTATATTAGGTGCATAATTTCTTTTTTTTTTTGATAAGTTATGTTTCTGTATTATTTCCTAGTACACTACCATATTAATACAATAGTTTACGCCTAATGAAAACTTATTTGTGTATCGGTTCGGAGTGATCTACCCAAATAGGTCATAAATGGGTCATATTTTCGCTCGTGGAACATAAAATGGAAAGATGCCGAAAAACAAATGTGTAATTTCTGTTTTCTGTGAACATTTTTCCTTACCTATATATGAGCTCCTTCTGCCTGTAAAACGTTATTTCTTTGAAGTAATGCACTTGAGAGAGATTAACTGACGCTTCTATATAAGTATACAATATTGCTCCGAGTTTAACAATGTATAATTATAGTTTATTGAAAATTGAAAATGCTCTAGCATAGATGCAACGGTATATATACACGTAAGCTTTATAAGCTTGCGATAAAGGAACATAATGCGGCAATGGCCTGGAAGCAAACTTTCAAGAATTACATATGCATAGACTCAACTGGTTCACCTTTCCTTTGAGTGGTTCATACTTTTTTTTGCAAACACGCTACAATAATAGGCGAATTTAAGCGAAGAATATTCATCAAAATGTAGGCACACTGTAGATACATACATATTTAATTTAAAAAAAAAAAATTAAAAACCAAGTTGCTCTTTATGAAAACATGCTTTATAAATTTTAAAACTAAAATTAAAACAGATCTAAATTATGAATAAAATTTATTTTCTTTCTTGGGTTTAACTTATTTCATTTATTACGACCTTGGTTGTAGCGACCATTTTGCTATTACGACGTTAAATCTAAGTCCCTCGAATTTAAAGCATACTTTAGTACAAAATTGATGTGGCTATAGCGACTTCGGATGTAACGTCAAGTTCGGGTGTAGCGATTGTTTTTAAGGAATCATTTGTAACAAATCCTTAGTAATCCCATGAAAATATAGCGACTTTACCGCTTGTTTATATGTTAGTTAAAATAGTTAAGTTACAATGTCATGTTCTGAGAAGCAACTGCGTTTTGCAAACTTTTGAATAAATATGACTCCTAGATGCACATTTACTATAAAAAAAAAGGCGGAAATCGTTTCAAAATTGTGGACTTCCGGATATAACGACGAAATTACAGTGGTTCCTTCGTCGTCGTTTTACCCGAAATCCACTGTATTTCTTGTTTTTACATCCATTTACATACTTTGGTTCTCCATCAAGGATTGTAAAAATTCAATGTAATTAATTATTTAAGTATTAAGCACCTCCTCTTTGCAGTATTTTACCTAGTTATCGGTATCATTAGACTTTTATCCGCATAAAGTAGCATGCTTCACGCACGCAAATAAGTGTTAATGTGAAACGAATCAACGGCTATTATTATCCACTTTGAAGTTGTACGATACCAGGCGAAATAGAAATTAACCTTACTTGAAATAAAGGAACCTAATTAACTCTCAACAAAAGTTATTCCTTCTTTGAATATAATAATTGATGGGTTCTTATACATATGTAATTACATCAAAATACCAGTGTTGGTACCTATATTTTACATAAAATTTCCAACTATAAGAGTGTTTCGCCAGCATTTTTGCGGTTTCGTCAGATATTTTACGTGGAAATTAATAAAATTGAAATAATTAACGAAGAAATAGCTGGCGGAAATTTTAAAATGGCGTGGATGGGCGGTGGAAAAAGTAGGCAGTTTTAGGTATAGCGATTTCAGCCCTCTTTCTTCAGTATTCCTATCAGGGGCGCAGATTAAATATTTAAAAGCAGGGATCAGTGAGCAAGTAATAGACGTACAAACAGAAGAACTAATTGTTGATGTTAGTGACAGTGATAGAGATTCCGATGATGACAGTGAATGTGAAAACTAACTATAAAACAAAAGCAATAAGTTTATTTTTCCTTTTTGGTAAGTTATGTTTGTACATTATTTCCTAGTACACTACCGTCCTATCTGTATTAATACTATAATTTACGCCTACTGAAAGATTATTTATGTATCGGTTCCAAGTGACTTACACAAATAGGTCATAAATGGGCATGTACCTGCGCGACCGCTCGTCAGCTTCCTCCGTCCGACCCGTACCTACGTGTTAAAATCGTTTTCACCCATCCCCGAATAGGGAAGAGATTGCAGCGGGCCAACCAGTCTACTGCACCTGCATGCTGTTTATTCGTGCAAGTTAGTTGTTCATACATGCGTGGTTTACCAGGCGCGACAAGTACTTACGGTAATCCCGTACATAGATACTTATTAGCGTACCTACGTTTAACTCAAAATATTCATAATTCTCAATGTATTCCCTAATACTGAGAGGTATCAGATACAGTATACCTTCGATTACACGCAGATTTGCAAGTTTGAGAAATCTTTTAAAAGTTTATCAGTTTTAAGATATACGACGTCTGTTCAAAAAGTATCGCTAATTTTGAATTTCCGCGGGTTACGTATTTGCGATTTTTTTGTGCCGTTATTTTGGTACTCATGTCTCTCAATTATACTCACCAGTTCGACCATATTGAATGTTCAGTTAATTTTTGACAGCTGCTTTGTTTGCATGTGTTTTGACTCGTCTTCGAAATTTGCCTATTACAAAAAATGGATCACAAAATCCGTATCAAGTTTTGTGTGAAAAAACAAAATTAAGTGCGCGGACGCATGCCAAATGTTGACTGTGGCATATGGTGAAGCTACCTTGGACCATGTTTTGAGAGGGCCGAGAAGTTGTGAACGACGAATGGCGTGACGGACGCTCGAGCACGTCAACAACAGATGAAAATAATAAAAAGACCAATCGTCGAATCACCATTAGAGAAGTTGCTGAGGACCTTAACATATCAATTAGTTCCTACCATTCCATTTTTACCAATGATTTAGGCATGAGAAGGGTCTTCGCGAAATTCGTACCAAAATTGCTCAATTTTGACCTAAAACATCATCGCATCAGTATTACTAAGAAGCTGTTGGACTCTGTCCGCGACGACCCAAATTTGCTCCAGAGGGTCATAACTGGTGACGAACCATGGACTTATGGTTATGAAGTGGAAACCAAAGCTTAATCATGCTAATAGAAGTTGTCGCACTAGCCAAGACCCAAAAATGCGCACCAGGTTAGGTCGAATGTGAAGGTTTTGCTTAAAGTTTTCTTCGATTGCAGGGGCGTGGTGCATCATGAGTTCTTACCACAGGGTATAACGGTCAATCAGGAATATTACCTACAATTTGCGCGAAGAAATCCGTCAGAAACGCCTGGATTTGTGGAAGAACAAAAATTGACTTTTGCTCCATGTTCCCCTGCTCACACATCGTTGCTTGTGAGCGAATTTTTGGCCAAAAACAACACACTAGTACTGCCGCAGCCACCGTTTTCCCCATGACCTTTTCTTGTTCCCGAAAATGAAGAGGCCCATAAAAGAACGACGCTACGTTACGATTAAGGAGATAAAGACGATTTCAAAGGAGATCCAAAAAAATATTTTTTAAGTGCTTCGAAGATTGGAAAAACCGTTGGCACAAGTGTACGAGGGTGGATTGATAAGTTTCCGGCCTAACCAAGAGATGACGCCACTAGGCCTACCTTGAGGTGACATTCTATAGTACCATCCTTGGATAGCTTGTAGCTATAGTTTCAGCCCGATCTCCTTGCTAGTGTAGGTTTGACAGCACGCTGAACAAGACGCCTCTGTGGTTTTCGTAAAAATGGAAAAGCAGGAAAATCGTGCTGTCATCAAATACTTTTATTTGAAGGGGTTAACGCCGAAGGAAATTAAAAAAGAGATGGACTCAACACTGGGGACATCCTCCCCGTCATATTCAACCGTTAAGCAGTGGGTTTCCGAGTTTAAAAAGGGTCGTGTGAGCACCTCTGATGGGCCTCGCTCAGGACGCCCCGTTGAGGTCACAACTCCAGATATGATCGAAAAAATTCATCAAATAGTGCTGGGAGACCGCAGATTGAAAGTGCGTGAGATAGCTGAGACCTGTAAGATGTCATATGAACGTGTGCAACATATTTTGCACCAACATTTGCATATGGAAAAGCTCTGTGCAAGATGGGTGCCGCGTTTGCTAACAGTCGACCAAAAATTGATTCGAAAAAACATTTCTACCGCAAATTTGTCATTGTATAAGCGTAATCCAAGCGAATTTTTGCGTCGATTCGTAACCGTTGACGAAACGTGGGTCCACCACTACACTCCTGAAACCAAAGAACAGTCTAAACAGTGGATTGGACCAGGGGAACCAACTCCAAAGAAGGCAAAAACAATTTTTTCGGCGAACAAGGTTATGGCTACTGTTTTTTGGGATGCAAGAGGTATTATATACATTGATTACCTTGCAAAGGGTAATACTATCACTGGTCAATACTACGCAGACTTATTGCAACGTTTGAGCCACGAGGTGAAAATTAAACGACCTCATCTGGCGAAGAAAAAAATCTTGTTTCATCACGATAACGCACCAGCGCACACGTCAATCGTTGCGACGGCTAAAATCAACGATCTAAAGTTTGAATTGATGCCGCACCCTCCTTACTCTCCAGACCTAGCCCCGAGTGACTATTTTCTGTTCCCTAATCTCAAAAAATGGCTTGGCGGTAAGAGATTTGCGGACAATGAAGAAGTAATCGAAGCTGTAAATGGTTATTTTGAGGAGCTTGACGAATCAGTCTATAGAGATGGCATTAATAGACTGGAACACCGCTATGAGAAATGTATCAGCCTTGGAGGAGATTATGTTGAGAAATAAAAAAAAAAAATTTTTAAAAACCTTGTTTTTCTTGGTCAGGCCGGAAACTTATCAATCCACCCTCGTATAATATCTGATAAGGATTACTTTGAAGGTTACAAAATAGATATTCATGAATAAATAAATAATTTTTGAAAAAACACAAAATTTGCGATACGTTTTGAACAAACCTCGTACGTGTCTATGCTAAACAATAGATCGAGACAAACTTGCTGTATCTAATTATTAGTTTTTCTGAGTGTTTTTGTAGCTCTTTACCTGTCTTTAAAGACACGAACCGCCACTTCAATATGACCTTAGCCCTCAGAAGAATTCGATATAAAGAAGCGGTAACCAAGAGTACACGGTATAGGCATTCAGCTCACGCAACGCGAAAAGTAAGTAATCTTTCAGTGTTACATAGACAGACAGGACGACGGACGGACGGCAAGGATGTATTCGTTTTTGGTGTAAGTTGGTCAGCCACACAGCAAAGCACGCCGCGCCTTCGGCACACATGTACGGGGGTCACTGAAGGGTTCGTTCGTTTCGTTTTCCCAAATCGAATTCGTACCGATCAATCTTCGAACTCAAATGATAAATCGACTGCGCCTTCTACTTTGCTGCCAATGCTGTCCTACTATTTCAAAACGCGAATGGTTATTACTCACAAACATCGTTCTTGTTTTATATTTTCCGGTGCATTTTTGCTCTTTCGTGTCAGACTAACGGGTGATTGAAGAGAATGTTAAAACCGATGCGGACGAAATTCGGAAAACGATTCCAGCTGTAATACTGTACAGGCGGTGCGTACACATATATCTGTGCAGAAAAGACAAGTCAATTATTTATGTCTATGCATTTGCCCATTATTCCAAGGGCCTTTTGATACTTTCTACGCTTTTGCGGCTATGGTTTTTTCGATTTTAACAACGTCAAGTCAAGTTAAGTCAACTATTACAATGAAAGGACCCCGCTAGATCTTTACAGAAAATTACCCTCTGTCATGGTTATTAAAACTTTGGATTCTGATAGTTCTCGTCGTGTAGATCCTAAGTCTCAGTGGGTGCGAAATAGTAAAAACTCATCATTTTCAGATATGGTCCCTTAAAGTTGCCCTTTTCCGCAAGGATATCCAATTTACAATTATACCTATTGAGGAAAAACACGTCGAAACTTGAAATAGTGCTCATACTAGCACTTGTGTATAAAAGGAAGCTACACTTAAAACATGATTAGGGGAATCTATCTATACGTATTGAATACGTTCAAGTATACATAACCTCTTCAAGTAGAACCAATAAGTCGGAAACCTCCAAAACTAGAAAAAATGCTTTGTTCCCTTCCCTTGAAGCCCCAAAACCTCCATTAATAGAGTCCCTGCAAGCCATTTTGGTATATATTTTCCGTCTATAACTCGAAAAATTAAATTGGACCTCTGTTTAGTACTAATAATTATCTGTATTTTTACAATTATGTTTATTCAAAAACTTTTCCATTTAGTTGGATCTAGGGTTATTATTTACTTTATTTACATTTCAAATTTCTTTGTTCAGTTTAACTTCAAACATTTTAGGTCATAAATTCCTTTCCTTTATTATTTGGTTTTATAATATTTGTGAATAATTTCATTGCCATACAGACAAAATGTACGTTATGAATTTAATAATTCCTGGTAGCATAAATGAGCTTTTTCTGTCACTAATACCTGGTTCAATGTTAGCTCTTTCATACTTGTTTTCAGAACTTTTCTGTATCTGGTTGAACTCANACTTCCGAGTGGTCTCCCGATAATTTTTTATCTCTCGACTGCATAACCTCTGTATCTCGAACGTAGCAATGTTTTAACTTTGTAACAACTTTTACAACTCGATAATTTGAAACTTATTACGTCTACATGTTTGTTACCTCTGTAACTTGAATTTTTATTTATTTCACCTCCCTAATTCAAAAGTAGTAAGAATAAATCTAAACCTCTACAGGTCGAATCAAAATCCGCCTGAGTCAAAATCCTCCATAAGCTGAAAACTCTATAACTCGAATTTTTTGGCGCCTCTTTTGATGTTCTAGCTATAGAGGTTCTACTGTAGTTTATACAACGCATAAAGACTAAATGTGTACTATACTTTTGTAGAGTGCGTTACCATCCCTGGTTCGAAACTATGACATATATTCATAATATGCAATACACATACATAAGTATAATACATCAATCTACATATATATATAGATAAACGTATTCAATAAGTATAATCGGTATAACTGGACCTTGGAAATCCTTACAGTAGAATGCAACTTTAAGGGATCATATGTTAGAAAGATGAATTTTTACAACTTAGCGCCCATAAGACTTGATTTACACGTCACGAACCACCAGAATTCAAAGTTTCATCTAGTGGATCCTTTCAAAGTTCCGGACAGAAATAATAAACTTTTTATTAGCTGTACGGACATTAATTGAGAAAATGGTACAAAAATGAAACAGCGTATACGTAGGATTCGTACATCTAGAGAAAAAGCTTTGGACAATATTAAATGGAAAAAGATGCTAAAAAATATCGAAGAATTTAACGATGAGATATAGGGATAGAAAAATAATATTATATAGTTTAGATAAATAAAGAGCAACAGGTAGTTATAGAATGTGAGGATTTGAGTAACATCGTAAAGAAGTAGCTTTAGGGATAAGAGTGTCAACATCTAACAAGGATGAGTTACATAAAATGGATGCGATATTGACAGACGAGCATGGTATGAAAACTAATAAAAAAGGAAAAACAAAATATTTGTATGCAAGGGATGCTCATTATACAATTAAAGAAACCCGTATTTTAGTAATTTTTAAGTATTCGCCTTTAAAAGGTGAAATTCGGTTGCTACGCTCATATTTAAAACTAGAGATGACGACGTAGCGTAAAATTAAAACTCTATAGGGGTGAATGAGGGATTAAAAGTTTTAAGGGGAAACAATATTAATCTTCAAGGGCATTAAACGGTTTCCTTCGAACGTTGTCTTATTAGATACCCCTAGACAAAAATTTTCAGTCTCTCTCCAGTCTCTCAGTCTTTCAGCGTCTCTGAGAGCGTATCTCACAGTCTTTCACAGTCTCTCAGTAATTGCCTGGGTGTTTTTATGGATCTCTCACAGTCTCTGTATGAGAGATTCGACCGATAAAATTGTTAATTCAGAGATTCGAGTCTCTCACAGAGAGACTGAATGAATAAAACTGAAAAAATGAGAGACTGGAGTTTCTCGTAGAAAGACTGGGATCTTTGAAATATGTTGAACTTAGAATATTTTAACCATGTCTATCGAGACACCACTTATTGAGAGATTCAAGTCTCTCCTTCAGAGATTCGAGTCTTTCGTTCAGAGACTCGATACGAAATGAGGATCTCTCTATGAGCCACTCGAGTCTCTCGTTCAGAGACGTTAAACAGTTTTTTTTGACAGTCTCTCTCAGCGACACCAGAGAGATTCAATGAGAGACGGAGACTCGAGTCTCGCTTTCAGAGACTCTGACAAATTGAACATTTTTATCTCGGAATATGTGAGAACACTACACAAAAATTGTTAAAAAGCGGGCATTTACATTATAATGTAATTAAATAGATACTTTATCGATTTTAGAGAAGTATTATTTTAAGTAAATATACGTTTCTCAGCTGTAGTCATATTATGAGTTCGATTTTCTGTAGAAAAATTTTATTTTCATTTTCATAATTTATAAGTACTTGTATGAGAGATAAAATAGGGTAAATGTTGACTTTAAAAATATACAATACGGTGGTAGGTAGGTATGAGGCACATACGGAAACGGTCTGCGATAGACACTTTTTCGGGAATTTAATAACTTCTGAAGGCGTATGAACGTCAGCTGAGACGCCATTTATGAGACCCTTATTCAATATACGAGAGGAGTACGGAGCTTTGGCTCGAAATATGCATCCTATTCAATAAAAAGCAATTCGCTGGAAGAAGAAACGCTTCAAGTAGGCAATATTATCCTTCTTCTTGGCGCAGCGAAATCTAACTTGAATAACCGAAAACATATGCGGGCGCCTTGTGAAAAAACGGCGGCAGATGTGTTTTGTTTTTATTTCCGTCAACTCGATGCGATGCTCGTATTTTACATACGTGACGGGACAAGATTTTGCATGCGCAATCAATTTCGTTATATATAATACGACGGCCGAAACGAGTTATAAAATGGCACAGCTATTCAGCTTTTTTGAATAAAACCTTAGCAATTGTAAATTTGTATTTGTATGATATCGTATATGTATATATGCTACAATAAAATACACGTAAAGCATAAGATTTACCATGTTGGATTAGCATTTGTAATAAAATTTAGTTTTAAGAAGAATGACTAGACTAATCGTAAACATAAAGAAGTATGGAAATTGAATACGAGAACTGCTAGCTGCAGATACTGTTAAGATTAAATAAAGTGAAATTTACTGTAGCTTCAAATTAATCGTTCTTAGAGGACTAATTTATTTTATGCCAAATTGTAAGTCCTTTTCATTGGCCACTGAATGAATAAATTAATACTATATGATGTTGACAGGCGTACTTTTTAATTAATAAAATTTCGTAGTCCAGTTTTGCAAAATAATTTATAAATAATAGGGTAAAAATCTTACCAAGGTAATGTAGGTATAACATTTATTTATTTTTATATTTTGTGCAAGCTTTCGTCATCTTTAGTTGACCTCAGGTAATACAGGTTTTTCAAAAATGTTTAAATTGCCCGCCATTCGCTTCAATGTAACACTGACAGCGACGTACCCAGTTGCTGCGAATTTTGGCCCAGATACCGGGAATATTTCGAATTATACGATAGGCATTGGTAATGTACCTCACCACCAACTGACGGTTGAATAAGAACCCTACTAGAATGCACTATCACACTACTAATTGTCCTTATTGTAATAGTCTTTTATGAAATGACCACTAAATAAATAAACTAACACTAACAAACAAGTAAATTCCACAACAATCCAAAGCGAACTGAACAACCTGTTAGAATCTACAACATTATGTGCCTTGTTTTCGAGTCACTTCCAGCAGTGTAATTATACGAGGTTATATCAATACTTAGCTTTTTACATTTAATGAAAACAAAATAACCAAAATTGGTCCTTCTGGACACACCCTTGTATTACCCCACGTGGGGTTAATGAGCCCTGCCAGGCAAAAGTAACGTTTAACACATGTGAATGGTCAAAGTAGGTCTGCATCTTGTCTCAACTTTTACAACCATAACACATACATTTGTTTTCGTACACTAGTACGTTATGTTACAAACCTTTACCAAACGCTGGGTGGTGAGGGTTGTTTGTGCACCGCTTCTAACTATTCCGTAGTTGTTAAAATTTCTTTTCTATTTAAAATAACATAATACTCGACGTCATGGACTACATTAGGTCCACTTCAGTTTACGATCATGGGATTTTCGATTGTGATAGGTACATAGTTTTTCTAACGTGTTTCAGTCATCTAATGGACCTTAACGCGAGTGCATTTTCTTCGGCTAATCCGTAACTTAATACCAAACATAAACAATAACATCACCCCAAAAACCAGCTGATTCCGACCTACTGAAGGTGAATTTTTCTACGATCAGCTGGCAATCGTAATTAATTTGCGATTGTTCAGGGCCGGCATCGAAACTGTTATAATTTTATAATTTTTTATTTTGTTTCAAAAGTCAAAAGTGTTATAACATTTTATGTTCCAAATGTCCTTAGGAATCTGTGGTATAAATATTAATTATTATAACTGGGACACCCTATATATTATTGTTCATTTATTTTAAGACAACTAATTGTTATTGTCTATAGTTGATGAAAGGTTGCACAAAATATTAACGTACAAATAAATCTTACACCCAAAATGTCAAAATTCAGACATTATTCTGCCTTTTAGAGTAAATAAAAAAGTAGGTAATTTGAAAAATACCCTAACATTGCATTCCGTTTTGTATTTTTTCAATACTATCCTTTAACTAATATTGTAAAATTCAACATTGCAGTAAATACACAGCTACATTATAAAATGTCTGCATATTCTTTTCGAAAAGCGATTTTACATGTTTAAAAAACTGAAACAACTTACCTACATTTCTGACGATTTTCTACTGTAGTTACATCTGAAACAAAGGAAAAAGTATGGATTAAAATGTGATAACTAGTAAGCTACAGAAAGCATATCGAAATCAAAATCCTTATTGAATGAAAAAAGTTATAGGTACTGATTTATGCCATGAAAATAAAAGGATGTGTAAAATAGTGCCTACCTAAGCCAGAACTAAACTAAAATTAGATTTTCGGAACGCTTTGGATTTTTAGGTAAACTTTCATTCATACATTTTTAGAAAGTATATAGTTTTGACTTTTAGATTTGTCATATTACGATATTTTGGACATTAGTAACATCTGCAACAATTCCAGAGAGAGAGAGACCAAACATTTGCAACTATTCAATATTTATTTTTTTCTGGTCTCGGTAAAGGTCCTTTGATCAAACGAAACACTGATTTGATTTCATCAAGATAAACGAAAAATTAGATGTATTAATTTACATTCCTCTACATGTTCATAAACTTTTTGCTTAAAATGATCCGAAGAACGGTATATTTCAAAGCTTAGGTAAAACGCACGTTTACAAAAAAAGATGTATCTAGTTAGAATTATGTGAATCACGTCTGTAAGCAGTGACATATTTTAAAATTTAGCTCAGGCAAAAAATTTATTTGATATTTATTTACCTTTATCGTAAAGGTACAAGTTACGTTGCTCTCTGTGAATTGTTTTCGAGTGTTGCAATGCGCTCAACAACACAACATAGTAAATTCATATCATAATGTACTGTAAGTAATCTATAACGAAACGATCTACCGACTTCATCTTTCTATTGATGCTAAAGGAAGATTCAAAATTCGCAACAACGCGAGTACGAACCCTCCGTATTGTTAGGTGGGAATTTACTACCATATTATCAGAACTTAACTGCCACATCTTGTACATCTTTCCTCAATATTTTTGTATTTTATACATATTCTCATTATTTAATGTTAGACGGCCCTTTTATTAAGTTTTTTGGTTTATATCGTACAAGCTTTCTTTATAACTTTCCCTGTGCTTATTACAATGATCTGTATGCATTTTTATTATTTTAGTCCATTCTTGTCTTCAAAACGAGACTCTTGGTTTCGAGTGTTCAGATAACAAATAACAAAAAATTATTTGAACCAAAGTTGTATATATATACCATGCAGGGTTCGAATGTTCGAATGTTGCATTAATTAAATGAATCATCGTTGTTTGCTGTCCAATCAAATCGCGAATAAAATCGACAATGTGGCGTCCGAAAGTGACCAATCACATCCAACGAATTTAAATTGCCACCGTGACATCCACTACGTACCATAAATTAGAATGTCTTCATTGTGAGCGAATGTTATCTGACTTTTGATGAACAATTTTTATCTTAGATACCTACCAAAACTGAAGAAATACCAGAACAAAATGATAATCATGCGTTTTTCTTTTGAGAATATTATAATAGAATATTGGCTACCAGAAAAGGAAAGACTATGCAGAATGTGTAAGAAAGAGGAGGAAAGAGAAGAAACACTATAGCATTTCCTAGAAAAATGTGAGCACACGGGCACAAAAGAGCAAGAAAGCTAGATACACCAGATGTAAGAATGTGGAATATATAGGGTTGTTCGGAAAGTCATTTCGTTTTTTCCCGACAGAGGATTTAATTGTATTCTTTTGCACCCAACTTCACATTTAAGCCGTATAATTTTTATATGCTTTCAGAGCTCATATAGCAAGGCTTGTGTGTGAAAAATTCCAATTAATTCTACGCAGTAGTTTTTGGTTGGTGCCCTATTAAATATGGAGAGCGATAAGCAGCATTTTCGACATATCTTACTGTTTTACTACAGAAAGGGTAAAAATGCTGTTCAAGCCAGAAAGAAATTGACTGATGTGTATGGAGAAGGTGTGTTGACAGTACGCCAGTGCCAGAACTGGTTCGCTAAATTTCGATCCGGCAATTTTGATGTCGAAGATGCACCACGTTCGGGAAGGCCGGTTGAAGCTGATAAAGACGCGATAAAGGCATTAGTTGATGTGAACCGGCGAATAACAACACGTGAGATCGGATTGAGGTTAAATTTATCAAATTCAACAGTTTATGACCACTTGAAAGGCCTGGGATTATCCTCGAAGCTCGATGTATGGGTTCCCCATGTTCTCACAGAGAGAAATCTGTGTCGCCGCATTGACGTCTGCGATTCGCTTCTCAAACGTCACGAAAATGATCCGTTTTTGAAGCGCATCATCACTGGGGACGAAAAATGGGTTGTATACAACAACGTCAAACGCAAGAGGTCATGGAGCAAAAAAGATGAACCGGCTCAAACCATTTCCAAAGCCGATATTCACCAAAAAAAGGTGATGCTGTCTGTTTGGTGGGATTTTAAAGGAATCGTTTTTTTTGAGCTTTTACCGGATAACACAACGATTAATTCGGAAGTCTACTGTCATCAGCTGGACAAACTGAATGATGCACTTCAACAGAAAAGGTCAGAACTAATCAACAGGAAAGGTGTAGTGTTTCACCAAGACAACGCGAGACCTCACACAAGTTTGGTCACTCGCCAAAAGCTTTTACAGCTTGAATGGGATACAATGCTACACCCACCATATTCTCCAGACCTGGCACCATCGGATTATTATTTGTTCCGGTCACTCCAAAATTTTTTAGACGGTAAAACCTTCACCTCAAATGAGGAGGTCAAAACCCTCCTCGATCAGTTTTTTGCCAGCAATGACCAAAAATTTTATGAGTGTGGAATCATGCTACTACCAGAAAGATGGCAAAAGCTGTTGGACCAGAACGGTCACTATATAATTTAATAAAGTATTTGTTTATTATACGAAAACTGTCTTTCATTTTCATAAAAAAAACGAAATGACTTTCCGAACAACCCTATAATATGGACAAGGAAAAAGAAGGACAAGAAAATGGAAAAAAACGAAGAGCACGATATTGACACAAAGAAAAGAGAAGAGCAACCAACACACACATACACACATACACACACATCTAATGTAAATAACAATAACAATTATTAATAATGCTATGATCTGCCTAATAGAACAAATATAAAGGGTGACTAATAAAATAAATAGGCGATTTCAAAGTTAAATCACTGATTGGTTGCTAACTTGCCTTGAACTTACACCAAATGATACTAAATCGATCAAAATACTAATTTTCTTTAATGCGAAATTGATAATGAATCTAGCGATGAACAGATAAAGAGCAGATCCGAAGAGTGAAGGTCCAAATCAATTCACTTCACAAACTCTTGTTTAGTGATTTCAAAAAGTTGCACAATTGGACCAAAGAAGTTATCTCATCGACGCGACAATTTATGGTCAAGAAGTTCAAAGCCAGTCAGCCAAACTATAAGTCAGATATATCAACAAAACAAAAGAAAAGAATCAAATCTAAAGTTCACCACTTAACACCCTCACACAATGCTAAAGGGAAGGCCAGGTCACAACGGTTGTACCAACTTTTGAACGTTGGCGTCAGTTTGTTCGCGTTCAGTCAATTATTACCAATTAAACATCAGAAAGGTCTACACATTAGAATAGCCAAACCATAAGTCCACGAAATAAACATTACCATAATTTATTGCTAATTTGTTACTAAAAAACTGATTTTGTTGCTCCCTGTTTGTAACTATGCTATACTAAATCTAATAATTTGATAATTTGTTGCTAATTTATTCTTCAATAATGGTATTTGAAGATCTGATTCAAACTGTAAGGTTTTCAAAATGTAGTATATTAATATAGTCATAATCAGTGGCGTAGTGTGAATTTCTGCCAGCCGTAAATTTACCGCCCTCCCTTTTTTCACAATTAAGTAAGACCTTCTATTTAAATTAATTGAGATTTCAGTGGAAAGGTGTACACAAAACTGATATTTTCGATTCAGATTTTGAATAGTGTTTATAATAAATAAATTTTTCAAGAAATCTCCAAATTTACTTTTTTCCAGTCTTTTTGTTTAAACACAGAAACGAATGTTATAATTTTTCTTTAGATCGTGTTGCTAGTAGGTACTACTCATATTTTATCTCCAAATTATTTAGAAATGGTACTGTGACTTTTAAATTGCTTAATACATGGAAAATTACAATTTAAATTTTTCGGATTTTTCGGACTGGGACGTTAATATATTTTAGCAGCCTCCGCGTAAATAAAAGTTAAGTCACACGTGCAAAAGAAATATTGTGCTGTTTTCTATATGATATAAGTTCTGTAAATTACAATAAAATAATTAATTTCATTCAGAATAGCAAGAGGATTTTGAGGATTCATCTCAGGGTTAATAAAGGATTGTAAAGACTTCGGTTCTTTAGAGAGATTATACCATTATTTTCCCGAACTTCAGCGTTTTGCTGATGGCATCATGCATAGTCCAGGATCCCTGGTACATTTTTGCATTTAATTACTATCAAGCTAATTTTCCGTGAGTAGCTTCATTTTGTAAGAAACTTTGATTGTGGTAGCTAACAGAGCTAGCAAGGATAAAATATGTCGGTTTGACGATTCACAAAAATTTATTACTAACTGGGTTTTTTTTTGTTTAATCTCAAGATAATTATCTAAATTATTCGAAAAAATATTTGTCCTACAAAATCTATGGTTCTTGAGATTAAACAAAAAAAACCCAGTTAGTAATAAATTTTTGAGAATCATCAAACCGACATATTTTATCCTTGCTACCTCTGTTAGCTACCACAATCAAAGTTTCTTACAAGAAGTTGTTGGGCGTCTCATCGAAATGAAGCTACTCACGGAAAATTAGCTTGATAGTAATCAAGTGCAATAATATACCAGGGATCGTGAACTAGCAGTGTTTGTAAGCAGAATATAAAAAGTGTCTTGTAATGTATAGGTGATACCTACAGTCCACTAGACGATTCCTGTTTCTGCTTTTTGGTATATTTTTCTATGGTTGTTACGTTTTCAGCTTTTATAATCGTAGGTGTATTCTACATTTTTGTGCAATGTGAACTTTCATCCCTAAGATAAAGTGAAGCGTTAGGATTCGAGCATTCCACCTTCAGCTTTTATTATATTGACTATGAAAAAATGCCGTTTTTATGGTTAGATATAAGACACTTACTTTTCACAGATTTCTATTTTTGCGAACCAAGAAGGTAATGTCTTGTTATGTGGTACAAATTATTAAAAACTGGTACAAATTCCAAGCAATTGGGCCAGATCTAACATTATCGAGCGGCGGATCTGACTCTATATAATACCAAAAAACAAATGATATTTTTGCCGCCCCCACCGCCTATGCGCTCGCTGCATCCCCCACGCTACCACTCTAATCATAATATATTGACAATAAGTTAAAAGAACGATTTTAAGGCAAGGAAAGATGTCAATAATTTGTTGCTACTATAACAAGATGGTGCATTTCAAGTAAAAAATGTTTTTGTTTTGAAATCGTCCATTTATTCTATTTATCACCCTCTGCAAACAAAATATTACTCAAAATAAAATTAGAGCAAACTAAGGGCATTTCCCTTTTAAAGTTAAACATGACGTAGGATGATTAGTCATCATTCAAAAATTTAAAACTAAAATAACATGCGAGCTTTAAATAGTTGAATACTGTGATTTAGGCAATAAATTTCAAAAACTAGACGTAAAGTGATGTTTGCAACGGACATGAAGTGATCAATTAATGATTGCATTAGTCGACGAAACGTAGGCAGGGTCAATTTATTCTACACTTCATTTATAACGTTCATGACTGCGGTTCTCTTAATAGGTTTAATTAAACAGGTGAATAATGATTATTAAACTAATGACGGCATTTTCTATTTATTCAGTTAACAGCTCAATGCAGTTAAAACAATTAAAACAAAACACTATATAGTGACAAAATTTTTAGGTATATGGTGCCTACATTACATAACTTTTTTGAATGAAATTTTTTTTTGATAAACGTAACCACTGTAGCAAATCAGATTTAACTAAACGTGTTAAGATTTCGGACCGGAAAATTTTTTTTTTAGTTTATTTTAACCTCGAGAAGGGGAAATCTTCTAAAAACACCCCCCAAGGGGGGCAGTGTCAACGGGTAAAATAGAATTCTTAATAATATATCAGTCATGGGTTTTAGAAAATACCACAAATGGCGCGGTAAACGCCATCTGTAGTACGATGCTACATTTTAGAATTACGTATGCTCCAATAAGGTCCATTTAAACTAGCAGTTTCGACAGAATACAGACCACTTCGAATTATTTTATTCCATTATGGTAACGGTGCCTATCACGTTGAGGTTAGCTACTAGCAGCAAGTACATATATATCCATATATTTAAATGGACCTTGTTGGAGCATACGCAATCCTAAAAAATGTAGCATCGTACAAAAGATGGCGTTTACCGCGCCATTTGTGGTATTTTCTAAAACGCGCTGTTAAGACAGCAGGTAAAAGTTGGTCTGTGTTCTGTCGGAGCTGTCTGCGACGCGCTGATGAGATCCAAAAAGATCGAAATCGCTATCCGCGTCTGGCAGTTTCGACAGAATACAAACCACTTCGAATTATTTTATACTTAAAAATGTAGGGATGAGTTATAGAGATAGAAGAGTGATACTTAGTTTGCATATTGAGCAACAGGCAGTTATAGAGTTGGAGCTGCAATGTAGAGAAGTAAATATTAGGAAGTTAGACAGGGATGCACACTGTCATCGCTACATTTTAATCTATACATCGAAGACGCGATCAACATCATCTCTGTAAGTCGAAGTAATTTTGTTATACATTAATGTGAATTACTTTTCACCATTAGAGATAAGCTCAAATTAATGAGAAAAAATTGTTGATGCTGTCACGCACTCGCCAAGAATCGAACCCTTACTATTTGAAATTATCTGTAGTGATAAAAATTAATTCAAAGATTAATTCACCTCAATATATTGAAATTAATCCTACAAAATTTCTTCTAAATATCCTATTGTTAATAATTTTGTAGTTTTTTTAAATTCGAGTTATGGGTGAGTTTGACTGTAATGCGAATTCAATATGCAGTTAGTGCTATTTTTTCAGACTGGTTTTAGACTACATATATTGATGACGTAAATCCAATCTCTCAATAATTTTACCGTAGTAGTAAGCAGAACATTTCGAAAGGCATTTGAACAGAAAACAGGTTAATGGCATTTGCGAAATTTCACATCCGACTGCCCCATTATTGCTTTAAATTGTCAAAATTCTCAAAGTCTATTTGCCGATATGAAGAATGGGAGGCATTTGCATTTATTTTCTCGTTTAAAACCGATCAGAATCGAAACTAGTGCCTACATAATACATTCGAGACATAGATATTTACTTGATCTGTGGCAAATGCTTAAAACAAACTTGAATCTAATATTCAGGAATTGAAATAAAAAATGTTTAAATTCCTTTCTCTTGTTTCAGATCCAAATGTACGGTTTTAACAGGGACTTATACCACAATATGTCAGAAGCGCAACACAAAACACAGGGTATAGTGGCTATTTCGCTTATGGTCCAGGTAAGACATTAAAATCTAATTCGTAATATTATCCTATTATAATTTTATCAAACATTATAGTGTCCGACCGAAACTGGTTTTTACGACCGAAACCAAAACCGAATTTCGGCAACGGTCTAAGTTTCGGCCGAAACCGAAACTTTCTTATAAGGATCATGTTTTGAGAGAAAAATAAAGAAAACGTTATTATAATCAGTTAGTTTTATTTTTTTATCTTTAAATCACATAGCTCTGCAGTCTTTGACATTTTCACTTATTGATAATCAAATCAAAATCAACATAACAACCCCTCATTTAAGGAAATACTTTAATTGCGCCTTAAAAATACTTAAAATAGGTGAGATGTTTATTTGAGTAAGTATAGTAGACT
>NW_020439069.1:24739-47485 GCF_000699045.2 Agrilus planipennis | reverse complement strand
ACTATTGGTAAAAGGCATCGATCGTAGCGACACGTAGTGACAATAATTCGAACCAATCCTATCGGGTTAGCTGTTACACAGCGAGTAGAAAGAGATACATACGTAATTCTTTTTATTTTTATTATAATAGAAGAAAATAAATAAAATTATTTTAAAGTATGGAAAATCAATCTGAAACAAATGGAGCAAGATTTTCTCCAAAAAAACTACGAGTAAAATGTTTTGTTGTGTCTATGGTTGCAAAAGTAAAGCGTTTAACAATCCGGGCGTTCGTTTCCACTATTTTCCAAAACCAAATAGTTACTATGTAAAAATACAAAATTATTTCGGTAATTCGGTAAAGTCGATTGCCATAAAAAATGGCAAGAAGTTTTAAAAATTGGGGAAACAGTAATTCAGCACATGCAAGTTTGTTAGTTACATTTTAAAAGAAGTGACTATGTTCCACCTGGTAAATATTCATTTTTTTGCATAATTACTTTAAGCTATAACTAATTATTTAAAATTAATTCAAATATTAATTACATTAATCAATATTTTGAATTTTGTGGACAATGAGACATGTTGACTCTATTTTTAAAGGTTTCAAATTCTTGAAGAAAGATGCCATACCTTCCTGTAATTTGCCTTCATGTAATATAAAAGAGCCTTCAGATGACCAGAAACGAATTAATAGAAGTATGATTAAGATTAAGATTAAGATTAAATAGAGAAAAAAATCGTACTGAAGCTAATATAAACCAACAAAATGGAAATTGTGGTAACCTAAACGATGAAGAAAATATTTTAACAAGTTCTGACCTTCCAATGGCAGAAAATAATGATATAAACTCTCTCAGCGTAACTCATATCGATTATTTATATTATTTAATATGCCACAATATATTAAATGACCAGCATTCACAACTTTCTCTCCTTCAACGAAATTACGGCTTTTTATTGATGAGTTCAAGAACTCCAAAATTTCACTCAAAGATAAAAACATTGCTTCAAAATTAACTTGTAACACATGTTTTCGTATGGAAACGTGGCGTATTTGACCCGATAGGATTGATTCGAATTATTGTCACGGCGTGTCGCTACGATCGATGCCTTTTACCAATCACACCCTCGCCGGGAATTTGAGTGGGAAGAAATTAAGTTGATTTCACATTAGTATTTGATAATTATTAAATATTGACCACTCCTAAAAGTAAAAATGTCCGTAAAGTACTGATATTAACTATACTTTTATAAATAACTACAACAAAATGTAATAAATTATAATCTATATATGACCTAAACGGAAAATTATTATCTATTTCAAAGTATTCCTATAAATAGATAGCATTCTAGTAAATTTTCTGTTGTTTCAGGTTGGGGGATATTTCCAGTGACGAAATAAGGCTTATAACTAGTAATTTTAATAAAGTAAAGTACAAAGGTAAGCTATTGAAAAATACATTTAATTTCCATTTTTTCCCTCATTTCTAGATAANTCCTTCAACGAAATTACGGCTTTTTATTGATGAGTTCAAGAACTCCAAAATTTCACTCAAAGATAAAAACATTGCTTCAAAATTAACTTGTAACACATGTTTTCGTATGGAAACGTGGCGTATTTGACCCGATAGGATTGATTCGAATTATTGTCACGGCGTGTCGCTACGATCGATGCCTTTTACCAATCACACCCTCGCCGGGAATTTGAGTGGGAAGAAATTAAGTTGATTTCACATTAGTATTTGATAATTATTAAATATTGACCACTCCTAAAAGTAAAAATGTCCGTAAAGTACTGATATTAACTATACTTTTATAAATAACTACAACAAAATGTAATAAATTATAATCTATATATGACCTAAACGGAAAATTATTATCTATTTCAAAGTATTCCTATAAATAGATAGCATTCTAGTAAATTTTCTGTTGTTTCAGGTTGGGGATATTTCCAGTGACGAAATAAGGCTTATAACTAGTAATTTTAATAAAGTAAAGTACAAAGGTAAGCTATTGAAAAATACATTTAATTTCCATTTTTTCCCTCATTTCTAGATAACAATTACGTTAATGTGAAAGCTGAAAAACAGTTCATTTATCAAACAACCACTGACGTTTCGCCTTTTTAATGAGTATTATCTTCAATGAGACCTTTTGAAGGATGTATTTCGCCCCTTATCACGAATTTGCTATATTGTAAAATATAATTGATAACATTTGGGAGGAATTACAAAAAGTAGAAGTTGTCTTATTTTCAACTTTCATCGAAAACTCTCCGTCATCGCTTCTTTTTAATGTACCTATATATATAGAAGACGCGATCAACTTCATTAGATTAATAGATGATATAGTAACAAATAAAAGTAACACGAAAATACTGGTACGCAAGGGAAGAAAAAGCAGGAAAGGAGTGAATATAAAAGATAGGAGACGAAAAATTAGAAGAAGTGGCTGATTTTAGATATGATAGGAAGTCAGATAAGTCAGGGTGGAAGGAGTAGTAGGGATATAAAGCAGAGGATAGCGCAAGGTCGAGTCGCCTTCAATAAAAAGAAGTCACTTCTATGCTCGCGAACGATTAATTTAGAAATTCGAAGAAGATTGTTTGTAGCGCGGAGCTATTCGGGTGCGAAACATGGACGGCGGGCGCAGTAGAAAAGAATAGATTAGAAGCGTTCGAAATGTGGTGTTGTAGGGGAATGATGAGGATACCGTGGATAGAGAAGGTTAGAAATGAAGAGGTATTAGAAAGAACAGGAGAACAGAGGTCATTATGGAAGTCAATAAGAAATAGGCGAGATAGATTGGTAGGATACCCTCTCAGGCATGAAGGGCTAGCTGGAGACATATTAGAAGCAAAAACAGGAGAAGTAGAGGTAGACCTAGATTAGATTACTGTTTACAAATAGTTAAAGATGTGGCATGTTCTACAGTTAGGTAAAGTGGAAATATGTGTCCAACCACTTTTAGGACTGACGATCTTATGATGATCGAAAACAAAAAGATAATGGTACCAATTAGCGTCGATTTACTTCATACTTTTAGGAAGACTACCGAAATTTCTGAAATGAACAAGTTTCGATTTAGTGTTAGAAAGACATGTCTATAGTATTTACACTAACTTATTTTTGGGTCATGATTATTTTTGCAAATGAAAACCATTTAAAAGTCGAGTAAAAATGAGGCGCATTACTGGTTCGATGACCCATTCATTCAGCGTTACGACTTCAATTTCACAGTGCCTTGTGAAGAAGAATATGTTTCCGCTAGCAAATCGTCTCTCTCTCTAGTCTATTTTATGGGTTAATAAGGGTTTCCAGCACATCACAAGGGCGTCCCGAATCCGAAATCACTCCAGATCTTATTCCGATGGCTTCTCTTCTTTTTTCCAGGACAATGTACTTTGCATATCAAAGGAATCAATATTAATCAGTCCCGATGCTCCCGTTTCCATTTATTTTCTTCCGGATAGATATCGGCGGGATTACTGATGACCCGCGTTCTGATTCAGTCTGATTCTCAACGTCCATCAATGTGAGAAAATCGAATATTGGAAAAGTATCTCGGATATACTTTTTCAAAGAGAAAAAGAAATGACCAAAGCGCATTACGTTATTATACGTACATACACCTAATGATAACGATTAATTACTATTTATTCTTTTATTCTGTTCCTTTCAGCGAGTTTAGCCTGCTCTTAACATCAATACCCATTAACGCTACTTCGCGATATCTCGCATAAAAAAAGACTTCAGTTCACAAATTTTTCACTTTGATTTTGTTTGTGCTAACAAATTAAGAATGACTTGGACGTTTTTTAAACCGGCTTCAATTCGACTACACTTTTCTTGTATGTTACGCGAATTATTTCTTAATAATTCTTTTTTTTTTATCGGATATATCACATCTCAAATTTTTTATTAGGTACAATCATTTATCCTCCTAATGGAAGATTTTAAACATTTTCGATGAAGATAATTGAATTTCTATAAATATATTGATGTTTGAATACGCTTTCTCTATAATAATATCGAATTACGGTAACATGTCACCGTCTACAGTATTTGCTCTTAAAGTATTTCGAATGTTAGACTTAATCAGTTCTTATTAATTAATTTGGTTTAGTGCTTTTCATGTATGCAGGGTGTAACAGAGATAGATGCGGAGCTTTGGAGGGCTTTGCAACTACATCGACGGAAAACGTAAATAATGGCGGTTATCGAATGCCACACCGCTGTTACAAGAACTGTTTATGGTAACATAACTGACGTACTCTGAAGACTCATGTTGTTTTGTCGAATCAGTTTATTATTGAACATCGATTGGGTTGGATAATAAGATTAACATGTTGAATCATATTTAATCTAATCATACAAATAACAAACAATACATGAGCAAAAAAAATTCAAAGGAAATACAACACTGATGCTGTTAATTACCAGCTAATTAAATGCAACATTGCGTTGTCGTATTTCTTAACCAGGACCGGAATTGAATGTATTGCACTTTTAACTACGTTTTTCTAGAAAACAGCGAACTTTTGGACATACACTACTACATCGTATGTGTATAAGTTGTGTCATCAACATAGTTATAACATTCTTGTCTGACTTTTGAAATATATTATAAATTATATTAGCAGCAAATATTTATAGATAACGACATACTGCTGTAACTCGACAGCTTATCGAGATCGCATCGCCTGTGGCGTGCTGATGAGATCAAATAAGTTCGAAATCACAGTCCACGTCTAGTAGTTTTCAGAGATTTTACCGGCCAAGAATTTATACCGTACTTTTTATTTTTTTTTAATTCTTAGATAATGTCATAAGTAAAACAAAGTTTTAAATTTTTGACCTTTTATAGAGGATTAGGAATTAAAAAAAGAAGTCGACCTTATAACGTGCAACCTTTTTTAGTCGAAAAGCTTTTCTTATTATGTCAGGTCGCGTCGTCGACGCTGTCATCGTTGTAAGCATCGGTATTAACCAACGCCGATGACTGTGACGCTTGAGGTAAGGTTCATTTAAATGGCGGAGAGGGGATGAATACGGGAGAAGGGTGGCTGACGGTTATGCGGTGGTTCCTATCGTAGCTATTAATCATCTTATTGCCACGCTTACTTCAACAGTTAATAAACAGGCGCCAACTGCGATGACGACGTCGACCGCAGAGTCGTGACCGTAAAACACAGTGGCACCAAGTCGCAAAACATACAAAATTAATCAAAACACAAAAAAACAGTAGAGCAATGTTATTCTTATAAATAAAATTGAAGTCTAGCAAGGAGGAGTTAGATAGCTTTAAATAAAATGCAAGCGGTATTGACAAAACAGTACTCTATGAAAATAAATGAAAATAAAACAAAAATACTGGTTTGCAAGGGAAAAAAAAGTAAGGAAAGAGGGAATATAAAGATAGGAGGCGAAAAATTAGAAGTAACCGATTTTAGATATCTAGGAAGTCAGATAAGTCAGGAAGGATATAATACAGAGGATAGCGCAGGGTCGAGTCGCCTTCAATAAGAAAAAGTCACTTCTATGCTCACGAACGGTTAATTTAGAAATTCTAAAAAAGTTGTTAAAGGTGTACGTTTGGAGCACGCCGCTGTACGGGTGCGAAACATGGACAGTGGGTGCGGCGGAAAAGAAAAGAAGCGTACGAAATGTGGTGTTATAGGCGAATGATGAGGATAACGCGAATAGAAAAGGTTAGAAATCAAGAGGTATTAGAAAGAGCAAGAGAACAGAGCACTCTATAGAAGTCGGTAAAAAATAGGCGAGATAGGTTAGTAGGACACCTTCTCAGGCATGAAGGTCTAGTCAGAAACATATTAGAGGCAGAAACGGAAGTTAGGAGGGGTATAGGTAGACCTAGATTACATTACTGTTCGCAGATAGTTAAGGAAATGGGTTGTTCTAGTTTTAGGGAAATGCGAAAGTTAACTTAGGACAGGAAAGAGTGGAGGTACGTGCCCAACCAGTGTTAGGACTCACAACCTTATGATGATGATGATTATATAATATCATAATAAATGCATTCGGTCCATATTATTATTTGCATGTTAAGACCCTTTTTTGTCTGTCTGTGTGCACTAAGCTTCAAAACACCGGAACGGATTTCTATAGCACATTATAGACGCGAAGATGAGGTTGTCAGGAATGATCTAGGATACTTTTTATTACTATAATTGTATTTTTTATAAACAATTATAAATACCTATATATTTCTACGCGGACGAAGTAGGTCGTAAAAACGAGTAAATGGGGACAGGAGTTTTGTATGATTTTATTAGTCGTTATTAAATATTCTATAAACTAGTTTTTATGTTTATTTTACAACATCAATTTTATACTAGATAATTTAGAAACTTCATTTTTATATGTACTGCGTCCCTACAAACATAAAACAGCATTTCCAATTTACAATCTCCTTAATGTAAAAGTTACTGCAAGTTGGTACATTAATATATTTAATTACCCATTTATGATAATTTAAAATATCCGATATTACTTTTTTTTTACCAGACTACTCATATATTCACAAAAAGAAATTATTTGAACCCCATTTTGAAAGTTCCGTTGAAAGGAAAGGAATGGAAAACTTTGGTAAAGAATTTTTAAGTTTCCACTTCATCTTCTTATTTTAAGAATATAGTACCAAAATCAAAGGTAGGATAGGGGATAAAAAACTTATTCAATAAATTAATATTACCTTTTCGCCTTTTGGTAGGGAGCTTCATGAAAGTGTGTATTGCAAGTCAATAGTTCGCTTTCAATCTTTGGTGTTGAATGTGAATCGATTAACTATATTATTTAGGTCCATTATCCGTTTCGTCCTTAGTTTGAATAATATTAAATAAAGCTCAAGGCAATTAAGGATTTGAAGGTTTTTATTTATAAAGAACCAACACGAACGTTTCGCCTCTATTTGGTAGTCTTTTTCAAGGCTACAATATTATAACAGTTTTTAATTCTTTCCGACAGACCAATTATGTAAGGTATCGGGAAATATATTTTACCAATTCGTGATTCCGTTCGTGTCATTTTAGCCACATCATTTGCCGGATTCTGTATATTGTTGTTAACCATAGACTGATGTGAATAGTATTAAAATTGCTTATTAATAACATTAGGTAGTTGTTGTATTTCATTATGTCTTTTGTAGCGTGAAAATTATTCTTAATAAATTTTGGCGAGCTTAATTTGTATATTCTTTGTTTAAGATCAAGTATCGTATTAATTTTTTACTGTAATGGATGGCATGATAAGAAATTAAGATTCTTTTGAAAATCGTTGGTTCGGTATACCAGTGAAGTGGTCGTCTGTTTTGATGATTAACACATCTAGAAAGAGTAGCGTGCAATTTTTTTCCTGTTCAAACGTAAAGTTGATCGATGGGTGAAATGAACATAAATATTATGTAGGTACCATTTACATCCGATACTATGTCATAAATCTGCATAAAACAAATAACTATCGACATCAAAAATCTACGTTGATAAAGTCATGTACCAGGTTTATTAATTGAACTATTTTTCTTGACTTAATTTTGATACCATATAAAATCTTAAGTCCTTGGTAGTTTATGGAGACTACAGATAAGCCGCGTATCCGATTTGGATCTAGTACCGAGCAGATCCGGGCGGGTACCGGATAATGACGCCGTGTACCAAATAGTGCCGAGTAATGCTACCACAGAAAAAAGAGCAGTAATAATAATTTAACAAGTTTGAAATCATTTTTTCGATTTTTTGTTTACCCACTACAAACTGTCTCAAATTAATGAGGGAAAAATTGATGCTGTTGTCACACCCCCGTCGGGAATCGAACCCGGGACCTTTGGCTTTACGCACCAATGTTCTGACCACTAAACTACGAGAGGTGACAACAGCAACCACGACCAACCGACCTACAAGGTTAACGATCCGTCGAACTAATGTAACTATATACTGAATATACTATGATTAAACATACATATAATTTAGATATCTTTTAGAAGTGAGTTAGTTTAATATGAAATATTATTCTGAAAATTCATTTCTGAATTTTTTACCCACTACACGCTACCTCAAATTAATGAGGGAAAAATTGTTGCTGTTGTCACACCCCCGTCGGGAATCGAACCCGGGACCTTTGGCTTTACGCACCAATGTTCTGACCACTAAACTACGAGAGGTGACAACAACAACCACGACCAACCGACCTACAAGGTTAACGATCCGTCGAACTAATGTAACTATATACTGAATATACTATGATTAAACATACATATAATTTAGATATCTTTTAGAAGTGAGTTAGTTTAATATGAAATATTATTCTGAAAATTCATTTCTGAATTTTTTACCCACTACACGCTACCTCAAATTAATGAGGGAAAAATTGTTGCTGTTGTCACACCCCCGTCGGGAATCGAACCCGGGACCTTTGGCTTTACGCACCAATGTTCTGACCACTAAACTACGAGAGGTGACAACAACAACCACGACCAACCGACCTACAAGGTTAACGATCCGTCGAACTAATGTAACTATATACTGAATATACTATGATTAAACATACATATAATTTAGATATCTTTTAGAAGTGAGTTAGTTTAATATGAAATATTATTCTGAAAATTCATTTCTGAATTTTTTACCCACTACACGCTACCTCAAATTAATGAGGGAAAAATTGTTGCTGTTGTCACACCCCCGCCGGGAATCGAACCCGGGACCTTTGGCTTTACGCACCAATGTTCTGACCACTAAACTACGAGAGGTGACAACAACAACCACGACCAACCGACCTACAAGGTTAACGATCCGTCGAACTAATGTAACTATATACTGAATATACTATGATTAAACATACATATAATTTAGATATCTTTTAGAAGTGAGTTAGTTTAATATGAAATATTATTCTGAAAATTCATTTCTGAATTTTTTACCCACTACACGCTACCTCAAATTAATGAGGGAAAAATTGTTGCACTTATCACACCACCGCCGGGAATCGAACCCGGGACCTTTGGCTTTACGCACCAATGTTCTACCACTAAACTACGAGAGGTGACAACAGCAACAACGACCAACCGACCTACAATGTTAACGATAATATATGAAATCCTACGACATTGTTAGTTACTTAATAGTGGATTAATATGCAATATTAATTTGAAATCATTTTTTCGATTTTTTATTTACCTACTACAAACTACCTCAAAAACCTCGTGGTTGCTGTTGTCACCTCTCGTAGTTTAGTGGTCAGAACATTGGTGCGTAAAGCCAAAGGTCCCGGGTTCGATTCCCGGCAGCAACAATTTTTCCCTCATTAATTTGTAATGGGTAAATAAAAAATCGAAAAAATGATTTCAAATTAATATTGCATACTAATCCACTATTAAGTAACTAACAATGTCATAGGATTTCATCTACCTAATGAAAATTGGTAATTAATTAATATTCCATTGGGATAGGTTGTTTGTCCTAATTTGTATTATTTATTGATTACTATACTAAAGTATTTATAAAAGTACATCAGAATAGTCGCTTGTTATCAAGTTTTGATCAACTGTAACTTATTAGTAAGATTTTGTCACCTTGCAGGCAAAAATTAAAATTTCATTTGTTTAGTGTTTAAATAACTTTTTGAACGGGATTTAATGTGACTTGGGGTGTTGGTAAGGGTGGTATTTAATGGAAAGCCCACAAGAACGAAGACAAGGACCATTAATCGTAGTGGTTTTATCGCGGGTACCGGGCTATCCGATTCCCTGCAAAAGTGGTGATTTCATAATTATTGATTCTTTAACATTATGAGTTACCACAATTAGCAGTAAATATCTAAATTAATGGTGGCACATTGTCATTTTCGTAATACAAGTTATAATTCCTTTTCTATCTTTATAAACTATTTTAGAAATTAAAGTCATATAAGGAAAAATAAAACTTTTGTCACAACTAGGGTTTGTCGGTTTTTAAAAACCGGTTTTTTGGACAGAATTAGAAATTCGAAAACCGGTTTTCTAAAATGTCGGTTTTTGNGAGCCAAAAATTTTTTTTATAAAAATTCGAAACCGGTTAAAACCGGCTTTCTGGAAAAATGACCATTCGAAAACCGGTTTTCTAAAATGTCGGTTTTTGTATAAACCCTAGTCACAACAATATCGAAAAACAACACCTTGCAATTAAAAAAACATTACATCAAAGACGAAACGCAGATACTATTAGAGACAATAATATAATTTGTTTGCCCTCAGCTGCCTTCGATTTCTAAAAAAAATACTAACTATGCATTAGCAGTGTTTAAAAATTCTATGCGTTTTGGTTATTTATTTCTCTTCTCATTCAAAAAAAGGTACGAAATTTTTGAGGATAGTCTGTTTTTCTGTGGGAACAAGTCTGTCATTTTGTTGTTTATGTGGTATTTTACTATACGACCATTTTTAACCATATTTTCGTTCACGATCGTTTAAAATTCCGCACTGTAACACTTTTTATTGGTGTCAGACTTTTTGTTATTTCGCCGCACTGTGCGACGCCTACACGACGACAACACACGATAAATGCGGTGGAAAGCTGAAACGGCGGCGGCGTCGAATTATCCACCTATAGGGTGTGCTGAGTCTTTTGAACAATTCCGACAAAGACGCCAATGTGAAAATGGGAAACGAGACTTACTTTACAGTCAACTAACGCAGTGAACGAAGTCAATTATTGTCAAACAACACACCAACGAACACCGCGGCATATAATAGGAAATGCTTTTAACGACGTCGTCATAATTAGATATCCATTTTTATTTTGTACGATTTTTTTAAACTTTTGGCGCAATGTCACGGACAAACTTGGTGCAAATAGAAAAAATATAAACGATAAAAGACATGCATTTTCGGTTTTAAAAAATGAATGTTTTATTTTTCGTCTCATTTTAAATATTAATAGATCTTTTGGATGAGACTCGAATTGAGCACAGAGCGTAAGCAGGTAAACAAGTAATTATCGAGGGTTTGTTTATCAAGAAAGGAATTGAGCACAGGGATCATACAGGTAGCAAATAAAAGTACCGATGATAAGAACAACATTAAGTTGTAATGTTGCCAAATATAACTGATTTGTAAAGGGCGGAAGAAATTAATAAAAACAAGGGACTACCCCTCTGCAATTATAGTTATCATTGTCTTGTACAATAAATAACATGTCTTTAAAAAAATTTGGACCGAACAGTCTTCTAATGTCTCTAGAACAACCAACATTTCCAGGCATTCCATTCGAAATTTAAGAAGGAAAACGTCTCTTTTTTAAAGGTTCTGATTGAAATTCAAACAGACACTTAGATAAAAATAAATTCAGTTAACCAAGTTGAAAAAAAAATTAAGACGAAAAATACTGTTAAAAATCAATTTTATTGATCAAAAAATAAAGCTAACTAAATGATGGTGAAATATCAAGATACGACTATGCAAAATGTATTTCTTGTAAAAATATCGTTAGTTAAGTTAATATTATGTATCTAATATAAAGTTGAAATATTAATCCTATAAGTACTTGTAAAAAATAAATAAAATAATTCAAAGTAAATATTGTTTTTTGTTACAACATTCCATTAGAAAATTTACTTGCTTACCTACCTACTGCTTCAAAAAGAACTCAAATCCATACAGATATTTTAAAAGAAAGCTGGCAATATGGCTTGTGCTCAATTCAGGTGTTTATTTAAACACATGCAGGTAAGAAAATCTTTGTGCTCAATTCAGGCGTCCGTTTGTGCTCAGTTTATGCTTATAAATCGTTTTTGTGCTTAATTCAAGTGCACCGATTTTTTGTTGACCTGCTAATAATACACTGCCTGAGTAATTGAAAATCAAATTTTGCAGATGTGTCTCATACAATTTTAATTACATGCCCTTTTTTTATGCAAAACTGATTTGTTCAACAAAGTAAATCCCGAACTTCCCCAATCTATTTGGTGTTTCTCTACATATATAGATTAATCATAACAAAATTGTAAAAATAGCATTTCCGTGAATTATTTACGTTAACTAATTTTCAAAGGACAAAATCGAGTTTTCAAAATTAATATTAATTACAACAAACAACTTATCTACTCTAAAAAACGTTACAATCATAATTAATTCTTATTATGAGAAAATAGGTTTTTTTTATGTTTTCTCAGTAACTTGCAAAATGCTCCCCTGCGATGATCTGATGATACATGTAATATGTACATATGTAATATGACGTATGTAAAATAGGTATACCGTGGGACAATTCGAAAATACCTAACATTAATTGACTTACTGATGAATAACCCCTTACTACACATTATATTAATTTATTGTCATTGGAGAAACACGCAAGACTCAATTACATTTATAGACATAAAGGTAATTTCTGTAATTGAATTTTTATGTTTGGTTTGCTTCAGGAGAGTCAGCGCCAATAGAGCACATTTCAATTAGAAGCCTTCTTCCAGCTACAGAACAGTTCATGACCTACGATGGTTCAACAACGCATCCAGGCTGTTGGGAAACGACAGTATGGATAATTATAAATAAGCCAATTTATATGACAAAACAACAGGTATATATACTTCAACAGCCAATAAGACCAAAAAGTTTCTAAAATTTATTTCCTGTAGGGTTTCCGCTTTTTTTTTCAAAAATAAAATCACTGAAAAATGTAGTTTAAAGGATTAAAATTGACAGGGAGCAGAGTGTACTTTTGGCCTATGATACCAACATCAGTGTTTATTTCTTTAATGCAGTTTTGGTATAAAATTATAAAACTCATCATCATCATCATCAATAAGGTCGTCTGTCCTAAAACTGATTGGACATGCAACTCCATTCTTTCCTCTCCTGAGCGAATCTTTGCATCCCGACATCCTTAACTACTTGCGAACAGTAATCTAATCTACGTCAATCCCTACTCCTCTTAACTTCTGTTTCTGCTTCTAATACGTCACTAACTAGCCTTTCATGTTTAAGAATATGCCTCACTAACCTATCTCGTCCATTTCTTTTTGGCTTCCATAGTGCCCTCTGCTCTATTACTCTTTCTAATACCTCCTTGTTTAAAATCTTCTCTATCCACGGTATTCTCATCATTCTCCTGTAACGCCACGTTTCGAACGCTTCTAACCATTACAGCGTCGTCCTCCAAACATACACGTTTAACAATCTTTTCCGAATTTCTAAATTAACCGTTTTCTAGCACAGAAGTGACTTCTTTTTATTAAAGGCGACACGACCCTGCGCTATCATTTGTTTTATATCTCTATTACTCCTTCCATGCTGAGTTGTCTGACTTCCTATATACCGAAAATCATGGCTGATTCTTCTAAGTTTTCGTCTCCTATCTTTATATTTGCGCTTTCCTTTCATCCCTTGTAGACTAGAATTTTTGTTTTACTTTTATTTAATTCCATACAATACCGTTTTGTCAATAAGGCTTTCATTTTATCTAAAGCTACATTTAACTCCTCCTTGCTAGATGTTAATACTGCTATACCATGAACATTAAATTAAATATTGATTTCATCATACGGGCTAAAAATATGGCTCGTCGATCGTACTCCTCTTTATAATGATTTTATTTGTAAGTACTAGATTATTTTTAAAATACACCCGTTTTAATGTTAAAATTAAATTCTGCATTAGACAGGTAAAAACTTCTATGGACTTTTTATCCACTTATGTAGTTATTTCGAATAATCGATACAGCTAATAATTAACTTAATAAATCCATCTCTAATCTATTAAGAAAAATAATGGATTAATTATCAGCACAAGCATAACTAATCTAAAAAGCTAATTTTCCATATTATCGAAAGATATCAAAGAGTTTACCGTGACAATTTATTACTAAAAATATTGAAAGATGAGTACATGTTAGGTGTTCATTTATAAAACCAGAATTATTTAAATTTTAACTCCGTAAGAGACCTTGTCTTTTTACTATTGTCAATTAAAAGGTTTAAACTATTTATTTTTTACCGTTTCACAAAATTGAAATTTCAGCCGGACTACCTTAATATAAAGTTAGGTTAATATTTATCTACGACACCAATGCAGTTTAAAGGGTTCTTTTATTTATTGTCGAACAATGAAGGAGAATAAAACCGTACGTATATATCTATACGTATGTACATATGCAATTGAAATTTATTGCAATAGTATCCGGTAGGTACTTTTTCTTTGAGATATACTCGCAGGATTTAAGCACCGACCAAGACGCTTAATGACCATGATTTATTGACGATATTATTAAGGCAGAAAGGTTTTAAATAGAGCACGAGCGGGTATATTTTTCACTTAAGTACTTTATTTATTCTTCAAGTGAGTTCAAACAAAAATTAATGCATCAGAAGGTGATATATTTAATAGCAGACGAATTTACCAAAAAAAGCTACTATAATGATATTATCCGGAATACAAAATAATAATAACATCCGGAATACAAATTTAAAAAAGTCATTAATAGAGTAAGATCCCAGAGCGACATTTTGTTTATATCTGGGGGATGTTTGGCTTCTACAATTCGCGAATTGACGAACTTTGAAGCGTTTGGCAGAAATTACCGTCAACGGAAAGTGTCTAGCAGTGTTGATTATTAATTTGGCCATCGGTCCAAGTTAGGAAGTATACTTCGTTTACTTTCTGTAGCGATGTGACCTTCAGTTTGACCGGCGCAAACTAGAAAAGAACAGCACTAGGCCAGAAAAGAAAGGAGACAACTCTCGGTTAAACTCTTAACCTGTGAGGAACGCATAATCCGTATAGGACTGCACGGAAAATTTGATCATTTTATCCATTACAATTGCATTGCTTAAATGTGCTGTTATTGGTACCATTTACTACAGAAAATATCAAGGAGATGTTTATTTATATTTGAAGATATATTAAAGGCTTTAACGCTTGTTTTCAACTCGTACTGCTATTCATGATTCAACAAAACTTTTGACAGGTACCGTATGAAAAAGTATGTTTAATGAACAAGAGTCGAGAGTATAATGAGGTTTTTTTCCCTACCTACGATTTTGCCAGCGCGCATCCAAGACATTGAAAGGGGCACATCGCTAGAGAAAGTAAATGAAGTATACCTATAAGTATATTCAAAATACCTATTAACACAACTCTATTCAACCCATTCTTTGTTACTCAGAAAATAAGTAATGTCTGGCAACTCTGGGTTCTTAGAGTATAAGAATAATTTTTATTTAATAAAAATTGATTTCGGTCACAATATTTAGATAAACATACAATCTACCGAGAAATTAATACTGGTGGACTTTTTCTTAAATAATTTCTAACGTATACAGATAATTCTTGAAGCAAAAAAGGGGGAAGTAAAGAAAGTATTACATAACACAAAATGAGTTAGGGAACTTCAAGCGTAAGCAAATTTTCTCGATGTTTTAGCTGACTTATTACAGAGTTTCGTAAGCTTCACCAGGTGTTGTCGACTGTGAAGTTCGAGATTCTAAGATTGCACCGCGTCATTTGTCTATTGTTCAATTTTTCTCTTTCATTTTATATTATTATGAATGGTTTATGATTTCTTTTCATTACCAAATACTGAGTGTGGTTTTAAACAATGTAAGTTTTGGTAGGTAACTCAGCTTACTTAGTTGGTTTAAAGGCTAATTCTTTTTTTCTAGGGACGCATTTTTAATTTTTGAACAGTTTTCAATCATTAGTTTTCCATTTGCTAACCGGAGGCTACCCTAATCGCATCAAAAAATTGTCTTACGGGGAAATACCTTCAAAAATAGCGATGAACACAGCAAGACCAAGACCAAGACCGTTTTGGTCTTAGTTATTCGATTTTGGTTTTGGTCTTGCTCAAATACTTCTAGGCTTGATCTTATTGATAAATATAGTCTTGGTCTTGATCTAGCGTGTTAAATCTTGATCTTGCTCATTTAATCTGATATATTCGTTTTTTTAATAATTCTTCTGAGCACAAATATTTCTGTATTTTCTGATATACATGCGAGCTTGTCGTGACCTTAAAAAAAATAGTACCGGAAACTTGAGATCTTACTCATCCTCCAACGCATAAATTGATTTTTTAATAAAAAAGAAATAGTACAAGGCACTTGAAAGAAGTAAAANGTCAATTTCCATATATGCGGCTGCTAATTCACAAAACGGTGAATGCACCAACAAATGTTAATAAACAACACAACGTTTAACACAATCTTATTTACGATATTGTTTCGCATGAAAGCTATACCGAATGGTACTCACTTACACTGACTTGCGCAAACAAAAGAAAACAAGGAGATGTGCCGTTGCCGATTGTGTTATTTATTATACCAATAAATGCATCCACAGCCATCTGTCTTTTAACACTAACAGTTTGTAGATGATAAAAATTCAACTTTGAGTATTATCACAGAAGAATTCTGTTAAATAACTGTTTAAATGAGAAAATATAGCACTGGTGCCAGCAGCAAACAGACACATACTGACTGATTGGTCGACTTTATATACATTTCATTCCCTTTTAGGTGGGAAGTATTGCAAGTACTTTCAATTAATAAAAATCTTAGATAAGGTTTATGCAAGTTTTGAACGACACAACAATTTATTATTATACATAGCGGCAAAACAATGTTTGAAATGGCTTTCGTTCATTAAATGTTTTTAAAAATACGTTGAGAAATTTTTGAAGTGATACTTCTTCAGGAGTACGGTGCCGACATAAAATGAAAGAAAAAAAATTAAAGGACATTAAAAAAAATTTAAGGGGCTGAAAAACAATTGTTGTATTTCGTTCCAACCAGCTAATGCTGATAGGTGGCCTGTCTCACTGTCCTAAGCAGTAGTGTAAAATAGTGAACAGGGCGGAATGCACCCTTGAACAACGGAGGGAATGGAGCGATGATAGTGATTAGGGCGAAAAACTAAATACACGAGATACAGAAAATGAAAATCCAAAAACTTGAAAATGGTAACAAATGATCTAGAAACTAAGGTCACAGATCAATTTCAACGTAGTTTGCAATTCCAGAGTACGTCTCAATCTCAAATTCAAAAAATTTCCATTTATTGTCCTTTTATAAGCATTGTTGAGTGAAATTAAAAAATTAAATAACCAAGAAAGTACCTATCGTCAATTTGTTCTTACCGGTGAATTAGATTCTCTCTTTAGATTAGCTCCAACACATTGAGATTTTCATGTATCTTCAAATATGAGATCAGATTCTAACCCAGCGATAAAAGGGACATAACTCGGAAATGGTTACTGTCACGGTTGTTTTGTCCTTTTATTTAAATTAAAATTGGTACTTTGGTTACATTTCTTGAGTTTTGAGATTAAAATATCTAAAAATTTTTACAGGGCGAGATACATCTGATCTGGACTTTCGAAATTTTCGTCATACCTACATGACTTTCCTTTTGTTTTTTTTTTTTCGATGTAACAGGTTGAAAAGTTGCTCTTTGCGCTTTCCGGATATAAAATTGTTTTAAATGTATCTTTTAGCTTTGATAAGTTATTAATTGGTCAATTGTTTTTGACGAAAAGTACCATTAAAACAAGAAGAAAATATTTTTTAATCAGCGTCTTTTTCATAATTCTTTTTAATTTGTCCCGAAACGTTGAAGCGCAAAATATAACTTTAAAAAGAAAACGCGTAGGTACTTTTTGAAGGCTAGGTTATGGCTACTTTAGGTTAGATATTTTAATGATTAGAAAATATTTGTTGTTGAATTTCACATATTCATTGTTACAGACATAAATTAATTTTTCTTGCGAATTTCTCCGTAAGATATTTTTGAAATAAATAAATTAAAATTTCTGGATTATAAGCTGAATCAAGTGCCTACCAACAAAATGACGTCAAGAAAAAAAGAAAAGAAATTTGTAATTTGATTTTGTCTGTTCGAACTGATATAAAAATCGTTTGCCTTGTTCCTAATCTTTTGTGACGTTTTCCGCAGTTCTACGCGCTCAGGAAGCTGATGCAGGGCTCGAAGGAGGCCCCCAAGGCACCCCTGGGGAACAATGCTAGGCCTGTACAACCCCTCCATTACCGGACCGTCCGGACAAACATCAATTTCCAGAATAATCAAAACGTAAATGTCACATATTTGCTTAATAGTTCCTTCTCCGTATTGACTTGAATTTATACCAAAAAATAGATTTGTCAAATAGTAGTTTGTTGATAAATTAACTGTTTCTTATTTCATTTTTCTTCTTTTTATTAGTAGCCTTGCATGTTTGTACATATTGTAGTTTGCTTTTAATGTGTTGAAGTAGTAGCTTTGAGCATATAAATAATACATTATCATAATTCCTTTATGTTGTTTCAATTTCTGTTAGGTACCTACTATATCATTACCTGCATATATTTTTATCATTTTTAGGTTTCCTGAAAATTACCTAACGTGGTACTGCATTTCTTCAACAAATTTAACCAAAAACGACGGTTATATTTGTATTAACAATCGCAACGTAAAATAATAAATTATAAATTAATTAACTAATTTATAAGCATTAAAAAATTGCAACTGTAATTGCTAATATGCTATTAATAAGTTTTCTAATGCTCTTAACAAGCGATTTTCAATTAACTCCATAAACTAAATAAATAGGTAATTATTATGTTTACACCTATCACATGTGTTATCATGTCCTTGAATTTCCTTCTGTTAAAGATGCACAAATAATAATTTACATTTTCTTTCATCAAACGAATATCAATTTATTTATAAGTAATAACAATAATTTTATTATTCTAGTCCTTATACGTAAATGTGTAGTAGATTTGTAAAGCTTTAACACAGCTATCACCAAATTAACTTTTTACTGTTCTAAATTACTCTAATGTTATCAGCAATGATTGTCTTACCTTGTATGTCAATTTCCATATATGCGGCTGCTAATTCACAAAACGGTGAATGCACCAACAAATGTTAATAAACAACACAACGTTTAACACAATCTTATTTACGATATTGTTTCGCATGAAAGCTATACCGAATGGTACTCACTTACACTGACTTGCGCAAACAAAAGAAAACAAGGAGATGTGCCGTTGCCGATTGTGTTATTTATTATACCAATAAATGCATCCACAGCCATCTGTCTTTTAACACTAACAGTTTGTAGATGATAAAAATTCAACTTTGAGTATTATCACAGAAGAATTCTGTTAAATAACTGTTTAAATGAGAAAATATAGCACTGGTGCCAGCAGCAAACAGACACATACTGACTGATTGGTCGACTTTATATACATTTCATTCCCTTTTAGGTGGGAAGTATTGCAAGTACTTTCAATTAATAAAAATCTTAGATAAGGTTTATGCAAGTTTTGAACGACACAACAATTTATTATTATACATAGCGGCAAAACAATGTTTGAAATGGCTTTCGTTCATTAAATGTTTTTAAAAATACGTTGAGAAATTTTTGAAGTGATACTTCTTCAGGAGTACGGTGCCGACATAAAATGAAAGAAAAAAAATTAAAGGACATTAAAAAAAATTTAAGGGGCTGAAAAACAATTGTTGTATTTCGTTCCAACCAGCTAATGCTGATAGGTGGCCTGTCTCACTGTCCTAAGCAGTAGTGTAAAATAGTGAACAGGGCGGAATGCACCCTTGAACAACGGAGGGAATGGAGCGATGATAGTGATTAGGGCGAAAAACTAAATACACGAGATACAGAAAATGAAAATCCAAAAACTTGAAAATGGTAACAAATGATCTAGAAACTAAGGTCACAGATCAATTTCAACGTAGTTTGCAATTCCAGAGTACGTCTCAATCTCAAATTCAAAAAATTTCCATTTATTGTCCTTTTATAAGCATTGTTGAGTGAAATTAAAAAATTAAATAACCAAGAAAGTACCTATCGTCAATTTGTTCTTACCGGTGAATTAGATTCTCTCTTTAGATTAGCTCCAACACATTGAGATTTTCATGTATCTTCAAATATGAGATCAGATTCTAACCCAGCGATAAAAGGGACATAACTCGGAAATGGTTACTGTCACGGTTGTTTTGTCCTTTTATTTAAATTAAAATTGGTACTTTGGTTACATTTCTTGAGTTTTGAGATTAAAATATCTAAAAATTTTTACAGGGCGAGATACATCTGATCTGGACTTTCGAAATTTTCGTCATACCTACATGACTATCCTTTTGTTTTTTTTTTTTCTAAATTGACTTGATTTCGTTGAACTACGGATTAACAAAACATTCTTTCAAACCTCAGAAACTTTTTTTTTAGTTCTGTTAGAATTATTTAGATTAGATAGATTATTTAGAATTAGAATAATAATTCCTTTTTTGAGCTCCGGTTGACCAAAATCAACTGATATCAGCTCAGTTTCTTTGTGATAGAAGGTCTCATAATAGCACAAATAGAAGAGCAATTCCGAAATCACTAACTCCTTACTCTACGTGCTAACTTAATTTCCTTGACTGTAATATACACTTTTCTTTCATTAGTTAGGGGCGAGTCATACTTGTACACACCATGTAAATGCAATTTCGACGTGATTACTGTTCACAATTACTTATTTAATGTACCGTTAAACAGCAAAACCATTAAGAGTGTTGTTTGTCCTGATAAATCAGCTTTTATTTATAAATCCACTTATGCAAAATACGCCAAATTTGATTAGGAATTAAAGAGCACAATGCAGAAAAAATGCAACTGCATAAATCGTAAACTGTGTAGGTATAAACTGGATATGTTATCTTTATATCATTTTTAAATATGCAATTTCAAGTAGGTATGTGGTTAGCGTCTACATCGGCCATACATATTGGTAGTAAGGACCATTCATTTCGTACACAATTACTCGGCCTCCTATGTATACCCAAAGGACTTGGAGAAAATACTCGTTTATCATTAAGTAGTAAAGGCCAGAGCCATGCAAAGGGAACATTAGCACGAATATACATACTTACGATTAGTTTTAAGATTTATTACGCGAACATTTCTCCGTCTAAATACCTACTGGTTAGGTACTTATTTCCACGAGCATTAAGAAAAATTATCTATTCAATTTTGAGAATCACGATTCATAGTCGAAAATAACTCCTACGATTTACTATATATACCTACTTAATTATCATGAAAAATGGCAGCAGAAGAAAAGTATTAATGAATTCGCGAAAAGTAACCGTAGAAAGCTATTCAAAAAATGTGTTATTTATGGCTGCTAGGTCCTATTTTATCTACGCATTAATTAAAAATTAATTATATTAATTCGATAGTCGGCAGAATTATTTGCTATAACCCGTATGACAGACCTAATTCTTTGTACTATCTTCCCCAATGATTATATTAATATTTTTTAACAAAAAGCAGACAAAAGGGGTGTGAAATTTTCTTTATTCATTACGTAATATTCAGCCGACGTTTCGCCTTTTTGGTTGAAAGCTTTGTATGGTGTAATTGAAGGCGAAACGTCAGTTTGGAGATTACGTAACGAATAAAGAACGTTTCATCCCTTTTGGTTGCTTTTCATTGAAAACAATGTGCATTTATTTTGGTAAATTTTGAAATTTACGTAAGCATAGTGGAATAGTAGTCGGTATTTTATTTATTCTTTCTTAATACTCAATGTATTAACCGAAGAATGTTTTCTGCTTAGAATCGTAAGAACCATAGTGTTCTTTATTTTTTTCAACGTTCATGACTTATTAACAGACAAAATGTAAAATGTAAACTCTTATTTCGCCGAGCTTGCATAAATTTCCGAATTAGAAGGAATTTACCTAAAAACAAAAAAGAAATTCGCCGCACATTAAGTCTTATTTTCTATAGCAGGTAGCTCCACCGTTGAACGAATTTAAAAACGAAATCATAAAATAATTAAAGGTTCGAGATGCTACAAAAATCTAACTCAATTATTTTACTTAAAATATTCTTCAGTGCCACAATGAACTTTTCCGGTATTTTTGAGTTTCATATGAAACAACTTATGCACATACTCACACGATACTTACGACTTGTTCGTCTATTACAGTTTTCCAAGCAAAATTTTTACAAAAATACTCGCATTCTTATGGCGGACGACTTAGTTACGCAAGAATGAGCCGTGTGATCCGAAACTTTTTTTTAATAAAGATTTAACTTAATATATGACCTGTGTAAACACGACTTCTTAAAGCTATTAATAGTTTCTCTTTGCTTCCTAATGAATTAAAGTACATCGATAGCTGTTGAATAAGATTTTTATTAGACTTTTTTGTAAATACTTATAAGTATTAAAAATCAGTGGTGAGTGGGAATGACACGTTTAACCGATGTTCTTTTATTTTACAAGAACATTCGTTTACATTTTACATTACAACATTTTTACAATGGACTTATGTTGTATTGCAACTGTTATAAATTGTGAACCACTGTTAAATGTAAATCAAATATCTACACCAAACCCTAGACCACAAAATATGAAAAAAACGACCCAATTTTTCATTAAATTTAATGTTTCTTCAAAATTTAAAAATTATTGGATCACTGTTTTATTCCTTCTGATATCTTATCGAATTTAATTTGGCATTTTACCGAAAATGAGTTAACTTTCTCTCTTTCTAACGTAAGAGACTGTTTTGTTTTATTAGACCTTAATAAGCACCTATTTGATGGAGTTATCAGAACGAATGATCTCTTTTTGTAAAATTAGATAGTCTAAATCTTTAAATCTATTTTTGATGTGTACACTGCAAAGACTCATGTAATAATTACTGTACTGCTTCTCTCCTGCTTGGAAATTTTAAAATACATTTAAACGATATTTTTAC
>NW_020439069.1:20750-22463 GCF_000699045.2 Agrilus planipennis | reverse complement strand
CCATCATCAAAAAAATTTTTACTTTTTTAACGTGTTTTATTATTTTAATAAACAATTTTACAATTTGCGTGCACAGTTCCTATGTAAATTTTTCCCTCATTCGAGTTATAAATTTTGCAACCAGATGGTGTATGCCCATTTGACGGATCCCAATAGACTAGAATTTTCTTTAAATAACACGTTCAGTAATATCTATTTTGAAAGAGTAAATAAAACAGAGTGGGTGTCTTTTAATTTTAAAAAAGTGAGCTTGAATACTACCTGGGACTTATTAGGGAAGACGTAAAGGGACAGTTCTTTTGAGAAGTTTGATGAAAAGTACATCGTTACAGATTTAGTTTACCAGACGAACAGTCATCTTTATTAAGGAGAAGGGAAAAAGTTCAATTTGAAACAGACCCCGTCACGACTTTGTGAAACCAGACGCTCTGGGAAAGTCAAAGGAAATACATTCGTCGCATTCGCTTTCTCATCATTATGAGTAACTCCATATTCTCTTTGAACTTCGCTTTGGTTACACTTTTTGCCAAAGGAATGTCGGTTTTTATGTTTACATCAACCGTATTATTACCGACTTCACACTTTTTTGCAAACGCGTAAAAGTCAATTACCGACGATAGAAAAGCCTTACAAGATTTAAGGAAAGAAAAAAACACGAAAATACATTCCATTCCCTTAATTCGACATACCTTTCGAGAAAGGCTTCTGAAGACTTTTGAATTTTTAAAGCACCCGCTATACAGTACACTTTGTAGCCATGGTTTCAAAAAAAAGTCAAAAATTTAAATGTATACTTCGTAGCTCTTTATGAATTAACCATGGTTTTCCAAAAAAAACGTCAAAAATGCAAATTTCCTTATTTATGTTCCTTAGATCTGTTTCTTTTTCTTTCAATAAAGAGAGACTGTCATTGTCAAAATATATGTTTAACCTAGAAAATTAGAAACTTCAATTTTGTCCAGATGATTCTGGTCAGGACTGTTTATCAAATTATTATGTTTTCGATGACCTTTGACACGTATGTAGGAAACTCAACGCGAGTGAAGCCGGGGGTAAAACCTTGTACCTTGTATATTCCGTTTATGGAAGCTCCCTTCAAAACTATCATTTTCCACCCTAATATAAAGGCCGTTTTCTACCAATTATAGGTAAATGAATATACACATTTTTTGCTATTACATTTGAATTCGGAAAATCTGTTAATTACGCATATCACAATTTCAACCACCAATATTTCAAAAATGGACAATATGCTCATCTTGAAATTTTGTATTTAGCGTGTCCTCAAGCTTTTGACAATGTTAAATGGGACAAGATGTTAAATATACTTAAAAATGTAGGGATGAGTTATAAAGATAGAAGAGCGATACCTACTTAGTTTGTTTGTATAAAGAGCAACAGGCAGTTATAGAGCTAGGGCTGCAACGTAGAGATGTAAATATTAGGAAGAGAGTCAGATATGGATGCACACTGTCACCGCTACTTTTTAATCTACACATCGAAGACGCGATCAACATCATTAAAGACAGTACAACTGTAGGGATAGATATACAGGGGCAAAAGATTAGTATGCTTAGATTTGCAGATGATATAGCAGTATTAGCATCTAGCAAGGAGGACCTAGAGATAGCTTTAAATAAAATGGAAGCGGTACTGACAGATCAGTACTGTATGAAAATAAATAAAAGTAAAACTAAAATACTGGTATGCAAG
>NW_020439069.1:10493-19086 GCF_000699045.2 Agrilus planipennis | reverse complement strand
TATATGTTAAATGCTTAAATGATAAAATTATCTTTTTAAAAAAAATTGAACGTTTATTATTTTACGATGCACAAAATGTACAAAGTCTAGTCTAAAGCTAGAGTGACTTAACAACGACGGTTTACAACATTTTATAATCTCGGTTTTACATAGTCAGCAAAATGCTACTTTTATGTTTAGTTATATGGCTTATCCTAACATCTAACATACATACTTACTTGTGGTTCTTAGTGTATATATATATATTTTTAATGGAGTTATAATCATATATATGATAATGTTTTAACTATCCATGTTTGTAGCGTACTATGCTAATAATATAATTTTGTCGACGTACCTTCTTTCATAAGGCAAAATTATAAATTTACCTGACTTTTAAAATCTATAATTAAGCCTACGACTAACTAACGCACCTACTTTCGATATTCAGCGTATTTGTCGTTTATTTGTAATATGGAGGGTTGAGGTAAGGAGTACTATAGTTGTAGTAAAAAAGTATCCGTCAAATTACGTTAAACTAAGGTGGCGCCACAGTAGTAACAGGGTAAATTTCAAATAAAGCGCCAAAAGTTATTAGAATAGGATAGAAAAATAAACAAGGACAAAATTACTTTGAACTACATAAATAGTTGAGGTTTGTTATACTGGACTGTCACTAATTATTCTAGTCACTAAAATATTCCAACTTGGCATACTTCAATCCGTAAATAACTGCTGCATTCATAGCATACATTTTGCCGACGCTAGCTCCATTTGGAGGGTTTTTGAACTATTATTTACTGGACACTTTCAACATTCCCCCACATATGAGATAGTTCTCCTTACCTCTGCCTTCCATAAGATGTGATTAACAATTAGCGCACTTGAATGTCTATATTCGCCAACGAAATAGGTAGGAAAACGTTTCCCTGATTGGCATATATAAAATGATTTGCGCCAAAGGTTTAAGTTGCGTTAGAGTGGTATGCATTCATCCAAATTTGAACGAGTTCATCTAGTCACTATAAAATCTACTGCTACCCATGGTTCTAGTGTAGAAATGTTTGAAATGAATGCTCGGTTCCTCTGTTTGTGGGACTTTCGATATTAGCTGATTATTAAAATCTCTAATAAAAAAATGGAAGTATCTATCCAAGAAATTGTCATTTAATCTGAGTTTTTGATTAAAAATTGTGAACTATTGTAACAATTAATAACACAAGTTTATGGTAAGAAATGTTCTTTCCTTTGGAAATATTCAACAATAGTCTAATTATAAAATGTTAAGTACACACAATTTACTGTCCAAATATTTTAATTACGTATTCATCAAATATTTTTGTACTAATGAAACTATTCGCTTGGCAGCACTAATTATACGAGTAGGGAACGAATTCAGTAAAATAAACGTTCCGAAAATTGAAAATGGCGATTAGAACTGAAAAAGAGCCTGAAACCGTAGCTAAAATTTAGTGTTTAAAATTTATCTGTCTAAGCTGTATTTCTTTTGGTAGAAAGACGACGTCGTCGTTTTCGCATTTGTTGACACTTAATTAAAGAAATCCGTTTCGTCTACTCGGGATGATATTTCAGGAGGGATGCCCGACGCCGTGCCGGGACGACTAAAGCGGCACGGCGTTGCGACACGGTGCCGTGTCCCTATCTCTCAACTCTTGAAAGACTATTAAGAAGGTTGAACTGAGACTCTAGAAATAATAAACGACGAAGGAGCGGCTTTAGAAGGAATAACTCAAATTAAACTTCGTTGTTATTATTAAAGGACAGTTATTTCTTAGTAAATTAGGACGGAATTCAAGATTTATTTCAAAAATGTATCTAGCACACAACTGAAAGTACAATGACATTTTCGAAATTGTGAGATCTGCAAATAAAGATTGTAGACTGCAGAGTGCGTATTTCAATTTAGACTGCATTTTTCATTGAGTCAGACTGAATTTTTATGAAACTTATTTATCGAAAGCATGAAAACTTACTAATTACGTAATTACTAGTTGTGTATGTTACTGGAAATGTATGAAATATATACAATTCCGAGGTTATCTAAGAAATGTATAAAATACTGTTTCAAAGATTTTTTAATACACATACATCCTGGGAAATGTATACATTTCCTAGGAATTGTATGAAATTCCGTCACCAATGTATATATTGTGCTTGGCCAAAAACTCCAGCAGTGCGAAGCAACTCGAACACGGTTGAGCGGCTCATGACATCATCCCCGTAAAGTGGTAGGTATTTAGAGTTTGACGCAGAATTTGATAGTGTAGCGCTGCTTGAGATTCACAAAAATTAACGTTCTTGCTTCTGCTTGCCTACAGGCAACTGGAAAAAATATCAGTTTTTTTCAGAAGACTACTGACTACCACATTCACGTGGCCCGACCACCCTCCACCACTCCGTTTGCACTACAGAAACTCAGTCCTACTACTTTTTGATCCTACCCTGTACATTGTCTTTTGTTTGATATTTTCACACTGAACTTATTTTTGTATTTTGTGGTAAAAGCAATAACTTTACCAATCGAATGGTAACTACTTCGTCACCCGTGCAATTAACCTGTTTGTGTACCAGCTGTTACGAAGGTCAGTAGGTATAAGAGTTGTGTTAAGTGTCACTTGACGCGTGCAATAAGATAATGCAGCTTCCAAACTCGCAACTGTTTTCAATCATTGACGGCTCGTTAACTGGGGTACATTTATGCATAGCTTTTAATCCTATACCTTGTTACGTTCAACAGTGTCTCCAGATGTTACCTTTCAAATATCCCGGAATACTGATCAGACATAGTGTATAACCATGTAATGTAGAGCATTATTACAATCAGTTTAATAACATAAATTATTTTCATAAATTAATTTCATATTTGATAGCAAAAGACATGAAAATAAATACTGTCCAGACTTACGGTCAGCAGGGCAGACCTCACGATTTACGCATTTATTTAGAATTCAGATATGAATACAGAAAAGTCGCGTGCTGTTGTATCATGAGTGTAAAAAATTTAATTACATTCTGCATATCTAAACTGAAATATTGCTACTTACGGATGTAAATTGCGACTGTTACCAGAATTACAACACCTGCCATAAAATCTCTGATTTAATAACCATTTTGCTTTTCCACTTTTTTTCAGTAACTCGCTAGTATTATTTTGTGTGCAGGAAGATTATGACATAAGTAATTGTCCAACGTTTTCCAACATGCAACAGTCCTGTATCACCTTAAGTACTAATGCAGTTGTGAAACAGATTAACTGTCCTTTCGTTTTTCATGATAAATTTAGTTAAGTAAGTAGAAATCTTTTAGTTTTAAACAATAGTGACTGTCGGATGTGGCGGTATCCCGCCTTTCGTTTCTTTTGGTTATTACCACTTCGAATGAAATGAACTGTATTCTCCTTACTAATTGTTTCTTATTTACACTATATTACACTTAATTTAATATTAAACTATCGATAAACACTAGCTTAATAAATTGTATAATCAATTTGGTTGTTGTACATATATTGGGTTTTATTGGTATAGAATTGTTGAGTTGATGGATATGAATCGAATAAATCGAATTGATTGTTTGATATGAATTGAATGAATCGAATTGATATGAATTGAATGAATCGAATGCCTTTCATGCTTTCAAATTTCAGTATTTATAATAGGTACTGAAGAAAGCGACACGCCCTAAACAGGCATCTTTGGGGTAGGTAACTGACCTTATTGGTCTTGTCTTCGGTGAAATACCGAACCCCAATAAATTCGCTATTTCCGCCAATATCATAAAAATAGTGCTGGTCGCACATGTTTACTTAACAACTACCTTGAATTTATCCTAAACTATAGACCTAATAAAATAAAATATTCAGAAAAACTACTTAAGAAATATGTACAGTAATATACAAAATAACACAACACCAAACAGTGACAGCAAGGAATTATTATTTTGTAAGGGATATGGTTTATAGTAAAGGTTCGAATCGAGCAAGCGTGCCTTTTTGAACGATCGAAAATAAAGGAGAGATATTTTGACCAGACTATGAATTAAAAAAAATGATTAATTTTAATTGAAAACAGACACACTCATGTGTGTTAGCAATTTTATATACAATATGTATACACATTTTATGAAGAATAAATTTACAGTTAGATAATATTTAAGTCCAGTTTATGTACGAAAATAAACATAATTAAACTAAAAATTAGCCTCCCAGACGAAAATCCTGCTTACGCCCCTGTTAATGACATAAGCGTTTTAAATATGTAATTTAATTCAAAATACGGCGATTGCGATTAAGAAAAGCATTTATGCTATTGTAAGTTTCCGTGGGTCACTTTGTTTAGAGAAGGTTTTGAGGAGGACTTATAAAACGAATGAATAAAACTAGATAACAACAACATATATTTACAACTTAACAACAACTAGCGTAACGAAAAGAGAAGAGACTTGTTCTGCTGAAGGCGGAAGACGAACTGTTTTTCTATTTATGAAAAATGAAAAACTGTTTAACAAGGAAGGAATAGAGAGGGTAGTAGATACGAGCAGGGAAGTATTGAAATATGGAAACTTCAAGATTAGAAATACCAAGAATTGATGGCAGGTCAACCACCGAAGAAACCGATTGTAAAATTGCAATTAGGAAGGAATGATAGGTACAGACGTCATGCGGTTAGTACGCGAAAGATGAAATGTTACAGGGATTATAGGAAAGTACAGTAATAGAATTTTTTAAATAGATAAGCAAGATAGAATAGATTATTTACAAAAGAAAGGAATTTCTATAGACCCTAATCGAAAATAGAAAAGAAATACAGGTCTGACGAAGGAAGCTGGCGAACGGTCGCGCAGGTACTTGCCCATTGATGACCTATTTGGGTAAGTCACTTGGAACCGATACACAAATAAGCTTTCAGTAGGCGTAAATTATAGTATTAATACAGATAGGACAGTAGCGTACTAGAAAATAATGAACAAACATAACTTATCAAAAAGAAAAGATAAACCTATTGCTTTAGTTTTATAGTTAGTTTTCACATTCACTGTCAACATGGGAATCTCTATCACTGTCACCAACATCAACAATTAGTTCTTCTGTTTGTATGTCTATTACTTGCTCACTGATCCCTATTTTTAAATATTTAATCTACGCCCCTGATAGGAATACTGAAGAATGAGGGCTGCAATTTTTATACCTAAAACTGCCTACTTTTGCCACCGCGCATCCACGCCATTTTAAAATTTCCGCCAGCTTCCAGCGTCAGGCCTGTATTTTAGAAAGGTATTTACAATATGTACACAAAAAGAAACAATTTTAAAGCATGTGGTGGATATCGCACAGTCGTTTGTTACAACTAGCTATCAGCAAAAACAAAGTATTTCCATTCTGATCTGTCATATTTGGTCCTTTTGTGACATTACGTATAAGCATCCCTGATTTCAGTTTAGCGTAAAATTTTATTTTTATGTAAACATCAATAGTGAAATGATTAAAACACCAATCGTAAAAGATATTCCTCGTAAAATGCCGAGGAAGAATTTGAAATTTTAAGAATCAAATTGCCTCCAATATAACGATAAGGGATTATCATTTTAAAGTGCTAAAATCATGCGAAACTTGAACTAAGCGTCGCCAAAACGTGGTAGTTCATAGCTGATTGCGAGCGTTCTCTAAATTTTATTTCTCCGGGAGCTGATCTTTAAAACATCAAGAAACCGCACCGTAGACTCGTATAAGACGCCCGAAAGAGCTGTAATAAAACACTTACCAAGTCAACTGGAAGCGAGAAATCCAAATGTACCAACTCAAATTATTTTCAAGACGATGAGAAGAACGTAACTAATACCGAGCTTTAAAGCTAAATTCCTTCAATTAGTGTATGACAGTAAAGCTAATAAAATTAACGTAAAAATATATTTTGTATTTTTTAATGCTTAACTTAAGTATAGTTTGAATTGAATTAATTCCTTATTGAAATATTGTTTTATTAAATAGACCTCTCGATAAACATGAGATTTTTCACAATGTTTGGTAACTGCTTAAATAGACCCGAGGGGAGATATAGTAAGGGTTGCCACCCGTACTTTATTATAAACTATTGTACTCTATTTCGACTGTGCGTACGTTATACTTTACAAGACACATAAAGTACGCAAAAATACTTTATTTAAGGCCTTAAGTGAACATCGTATTCGAAATTGAGAGTACTTTTATATCAATAATATTGTACAGAAAAACGACAAGCCATATTTACGGAACAACCTGATTCCCCAAATTTGTTCAAAGTAGTGTCACTTTTGCTATCCATTCCGGCCACTTCAGCATCTACAGAAAGAGTATCCTCTGTTATGAACGCAAAGTGGCGCGACGACAGGAATAAAGCTTCATTAAAACTAATTAAAAATGAACTTTTAGTTTACTTAGATCTTTGTTTGCCATGTTTAGAGGCTATTAATGTATTTAAGAGCGACAGCAATTTGTTACTGGCTGCTAGGTGTAACAAAAAATATGTTTTTAAACACAAAAAACTTTATTTTTATGCCAAATACTTTTTTTTAACCTTTTAGTCGAGAAATACATTATCGAAAGCCTGAAATGGTGGCAACTCTACATATAGTCGACATAAAGGCGTAAGATATAAATACAGGGTGTAACAAGAATAATTGCCGAGCTTTGGAGGGTGTAAACTAGATGCATTAGGCAATTGTGCAGTGAGTTCAACAATGTCGTTAAGGGAAAAAAGTTTTTTAAGAAAATCACAATAATTTACAATCCGAAGCCGGTCCTGTGCGTGAATTGGTAACATAGGTGTCTATCGAATAGTGCAGTGTGATAAAAACTCTGCAGCTACATGGATCAAGAAAGGAAACATTACGGATAATCGAACGTCTAATATGTAAGATAAACTTAAACAATTTAGTACTACTACATTATGTTTAAACTAACAATAAATAAATAAATTACAGGCAGTATTATGTAAATGTACGAATACAAGAAGAAGAAAATGATTATTGTTATTTCATTAAGACAAATTTCTACACCACCACTGAGGTACTGCCAAGGCGCGTTACCTTTTTTGCAAGTGGTACACGAGTTAGACTTACCAAAAACACACAAAAAGGTCTCCGAAAATTTGGCACCACATGTTTACCGAAAAAAGAAATCGCGTAGCATTAACGACATGCGAAACTACGTCGCACCAATAGTGATTAGGTATTGTGAAAATTCAAAATTCCGTCCCCGGTGAAGCAAATTTGTCAATAAACTACACCCTAACATGGAAAAGTAGACTTTGCAGCACTTCTCTTTCGAAATCACTGACACAAAACTGAAATTTAGTTTCCAGTAAGGCTTGCTCTCGTTGCAAATGATAAGGATGCAGTAACTGTTCCTTTTAAATTTGTGACACTGGAATCTAAGATTTCGTCCCTGCAGCGGCTATATAGTTAAAAACCTTAAGTACGTATCATGTCATATTATAGTAGCAACAACTGTTCTACAGTAACTGACCTGCACTAATGATTGATGTTGTACAGATGAGTTAGTTTATTGATCTACACATCGATTACCTACTCATACATGTTTTAAACGTTAAAAGAATAAACGGCTACTAGAATTTGACTATTAACCTAAACACTGCTTCATAGAACCATAATTTAACAAATAAACAATAGATACATGAGCAAAAAAATACAAAACAAGTACTACACTAATATTGATAATCAGTAATCACTAGCAGATTGAGTGCAGCGTTTCGGACCTTACTTTTTTAGCAGGGCCGGAATTGAATTTACCTGTACGTTTAACTATGTTTTTCTCCAACACCATGAACTTTCCGACCTCGGCACTTATTTCTATTACACCTTGTATTGCGAACGAAAAGTTCAAATGGTATATAATATGATGTAATATAAATACAGTAAAAGCTCTTTATTCCCGGGGTATACGTTCCATAAATATGCCGCGAATACAGAAACCGTGGATATGGAATGATAATTAGTATGGAATCATAAGGGATACGTTCAACGATTCCAAAATAAAACCAATATGTATCAGAATAACATCAATTTATGGAGAAATTCGCAATTAAAAGTAATCGTTATAATCACCTTTAGACAAGGGTTTATTAAATTTAGTGAGTTTTCCTTGTTTTAAATTTTGAATTAGTCCACTCGGTTACATCTTTTATAAAAGCTGCCTCGGCACGTACCAACAGTACATACTCAATAGATGCTGATACATTGAGGGAATTCAGTAGTACACGCGCCGTAGAGTAAAAACATGTTTATCGGTTCTAGATATCATGAGTGTAATGTTTGGAACAGAGGTTTGAAATTTTGTAGGACGATAGATAAAGCTTTCTTTCTAAAGCCTGTCGAAGGTCATTTTTAATTTCTATTGTAAATACGTGTCCTACAAGAAGCATTAACTTTAAGCACTTGTAAAAGCTTTTAATGACCATATTATTGAAAACCAAAAACGTACCGAGTTAGTGTGAACCTTTGTCTGTTACTATACAAAAAATTAGATATTTATCTCGCAGCGTTAAATTACAATGTTTAGAATAGAAACCCATGTTTTCGGAAAAATTCACACTAGGCACGA
>NW_020439069.1:0-5259 GCF_000699045.2 Agrilus planipennis | reverse complement strand
AAGGTTAGAAATGAAGAGGTATTGGAAAGAATAGGAGAACAGAGGACTCTATGGAAGTCAATAAAAAATAGGCGAGATAGGTTGGTAGGACACCTTCTCAGGCATGAAGGTCTAGTCAGAGACATATTAGAGACATAAACAGAAGTTAAGAAGAGTATAGGTAGACCTAGATTAGATTGCTGTTCGCAAATAGCTAAGAATGTGGGATGTTCTCGTTTTAGGGAAATGCAAATATTAGCTTAGGATGGGAAAGAGAGGATGTGCGTGTCCTTACAGTCTTATGACTGACGACATAATGATGGTGATACACCTATATGTATACCTAAGCATTTAGATTATCTTGAAAATGCAGCATTTGTAAAATATTCACACATAAAGTAATTCGAAGTGGTTTGTATTCTGGCGAAACTGCCAGACGCGGATCGCGATTTCGATCTTTTTGGATCTCATCAGCGCGGCGCAGGCAGCTCCGACAGAATACAGACCACTTCGAATTATTTTATTCGATTAAGCTAACGTGCCTATCACGTTGAGGTTGGCTACGCCGGGATTTGTTTTCAGCAAGTCGATATCCACACAAGTGGACCTTGTTGGAGCATACGTAATCCTAAAATGTAGCATCGTGCTACAGATGGCGTTTACTGCGCCATTTGTAGTATTTTCTATTCACAGATAGTTAACCTTGAATATTAAACAGTGTTGTAATACACTATATTAATCCCTCATTTAAGTTATAATTATCCTACAATTAGTCGTTGATTAGTATCGAAAATTTTGAGTGAATGGTTTGCAAACGTGAACGGCGTTAACGACGCATTTGCTTTACGCAAATGAACATGCATTGCAATATATCTTCTTACCCATGAATAACAAGGATATGCAGATTCTGTACATTCCTACCTTTGCAAAGGTATAATCTAGTTATCCTTGCCCTTTGATGTTCTATTACGAATGATCTACTGCGAATTGAATTTCAGCGTAAAATCCATACCTACATTAAGCAAGCAACAAATACCGGCAAAAGCTTCAGAGCACGTATGATTGGAATGCTTCGGTTCCCGCTTGATTGATTCTGCAATTGACTTGATTACTTCAATAAAAACATTACGAAGATGAATTGAGGAAATCGAAAAGTACTTTCAATTACCGTTACATACATAGGAACATCATCAGATAACTGGAAAATCGGAATCAGAATGGTACAAAACACTGGGTATAGTTTAGGTCAGAGATGAGCAACACGCGGCCCGTTAAACATATTTATGCGGCCCGCCAAGCATTTCTAAAATTGAATTAATTTTACCGACTTTGAATCGAAAATGTTTTCCTCGTCATTTAATGTCGATGTGGATACAGTTCTCGAAGACCTTCAAATGGAAGTGATTGACATGGAGAATAATACCGATTTAAAAAATGTATTTTTCTCAGCAAACATTAAAAATTTTATTATAATTTGTATCAACCCTGAAAAATTTCCGCTTTTAACGAAAAATGCAAAGCAAATGATTGTTCGGAAGTACGTACATATGTTTGCGAATAATTATTTTCACCCATGAAATTAATCAAAAATGACCACCGATCAAGACTGAGTGATGCACGATTAGAAAGCTGCGTACGTGTAGGTACCTCATCAATTCCGGTTGATATTGATCAGCTTGTATCGAAAAAACAGTGCCAAATTTCTCATTAAAAATTTCAAGACAATTCGTTTTATTGTTCTTTTCTTGTTTGTTTTTATTTTGCATTAAAATTTGTATTTTTAATCTTTTATATTTTTTTATTCTAATGTTTATCATAAATAAAGTTTTGTAAATTATTAATAAGTGTTACTTTATGTGCGGCCCGCCAAAAAATTTTAAAATTTAAATTGGCCCGTTGATTAAAAAGGTTGCTCACCCCTGGTTTAGGTAATACATTCGAATAGCATAGATGCACATTCTAACATTTGACGTTGGATCTTCATTCCCTGTTATCAAGTAGAACAAATTGTAAACGCATAACAATATAATTAAAATAGATACAAATCAATCCAATAATACTGCAGTAAAATTTTTAACAAATGTAAGCAATACAACCAGACACGGCTGGAATAGACGTTTCTCTGAAGGTGTCGCATGGCCTACGGTTCCCTTGAACGTTTACGGACCCTCAGACACTTCAAATAGAGATTCGAGAGATAATAGGCGATAGACAAGAGATGAGAATGTCGTTCTCGTTAAATTAACTACAATTTATAATTGCTAATAATAAAAGTTATGAGAAAAAGTGTTTTAGTTTCTATAAATCGGTAAATAAACTATACAAGTAGACACATTATACATTATTCTATTAACCGAAATTTCACGTTAAGTTATTCTGCAAGACTTTGTATCAAAATACCTTTACTTTAACTGCTAATGATACATTTTGTAACACAAAGCAAAGAACACAACCACGAGGAATTAGATTTTAGACTGAGTTACTGAAATCAACCCGATATCAAAAAGGTGCCTTTTCTCTTTCTCTTCATGTTGGTGGGTTAAGAATGGATTATCGGTCCCGATGGGTTTATGTTTTACAACCAACGAAGGTTTTTACGATATCCAAAAATTAATAACGGGTTGTAATTAAGAATTCTGACATTCGTAGTTACTGCAAAAATGAATTCTAAATATCGAACAACTCTTCATCGTAGAACTTTATGGGATTATTTGATTTGCTTTTGTTGTTCTTTCTTTATGACTCTCTTTGGCCGATTCGAAAGATTTAGAAAGAATTACAATTATATTTTAAAATTAGAAGAATTAGTAGTTATAGGAATATTGTTTTTAATTCAAAATCCCAACGGGCCAAAATATCTACATAGCGAAAATCCAGAAGCTACTGTGTTTTCTTCCGGGCTTTTTGGCCGTGGTCTGTGGAATCTTGCTTTTCCAAACGTTTCGCCGTTCTTTGCTACGGCATCTTCAGTGGTGACTGGGCAGATGCTGAGTATTCATCAGTTACGACTCAGCCCAGTCACCAGTGAAGATGCCGTCAGCAAAGAACGGCGAAACGTTTGGAAAAGGAAAATTCCACGGACCACGGCCAAAAAGCCCGGAAAAAAACAGCATAGATAGACGCCAGCCGTGACAGCCTAAGAACTACAATCCAGAAACTACTTTAACATTTTATAAGGTTTTTCAGTATTACATCAATGAGTTGAAGTTAGTAATTGTCAAGATGAAACGACCCACGGTCTGAGGGGGGGGGTGAAACAAAGAAGAGGCTTGAGATTATCTTGTACAACACTAAAAACTGTATTTGTAGGGGTAAGGGGAGCTGAAGATGCAGAGGTGGAGAGGGAGAGAATACCGCTTTGTTTTTTCAATAAATGAGTTTTACTCATCATCATCATAAGGTCGTTAGTCGTGATGGTCACGCAGCTCCACTCCTTCTTATCCTCAGCTAATCATCGCATTTCCGTATAACTAACTAACATACCACATCCTTAACTAATTGCGAACAGTAATCTTATGTAGGTCTACCTCTACTTCTCTTAAATCCTGTTTCTGCCTCTAATATGTCTGTGAAGGTGTCCTACCAACCTATCTCGCCTATTTTCAATTGACTTCCATAGAGTTCTCTATTTTCCTATTCTTTCTAATTCCTACTCATTTCTAACCTTCTCTATCCACGGTATCTTCATCATTCGTCGGTAAGAGCACATTTAGAACGCTTCTAACCTTGTTAGAAACTGATTATAAATAAAAGTGAGGGAATAACAGAAATTCCTTTATGGATAATGGTAACAGAAACTTATTTGGTATTCTCTTCCGTGTTACAACAAAATATATTTTTGCCCTTCAGAAATGGAAATTGTAGCTGCTGTTTTCTTCAGTTTTAAAAAGGATCTGAGTAGGAAATCCAATATAAACTAATGGTTTAAACTTAAATAATTGTTAAGAGTACAAAGAATTCGAAGCAGTGGAAAATATACGCATAATACGTTGCTGATCCTTATAAGACGGAATTTATTTTTATTAGGGTTGCTGACAGTTAAGGATGTTAATAGAATCATAAGGTAAAATGAACTAAGTACTGCTGCTACATGAGAATAGACATTTTGAAACAGATACTCACCACACGTGATTGCAAATAAACGAATGAAAAGTAATCAATTTTAAGAAAACAAGGAAAACTTATTGCACATAAACTTTACAGTTATATCGACTTTGACCGTTGTATTGTGTATTATTATATGAAGGTTGACGGTAAATGACTAACGAAATAGATACAGAAGAGATGCATTTTTATGAAATTTATTGACTCAGTTATTACGCGTATTTTGTGTCACTCCGCATTAAAGTGCGAAGTTAAAAAAAATTTACCTAGCAGTACCTACCACCTTTTCAGTACTGAACAGGTTACAATTCAAAATCAGTCTGCTACAATAATTAACAGAATGACAGTCCTAAGTAAACATTGTATTAATTGTTTATATGGCTCATTGTATAAAATAGGTACATAATAAAAAAGTAGTAAAAGTGCGATCTTCGTCAGACAATATCCACAGGATACTTACTAATAACGAAAAACAAGTTTAAACGAGAAAATACCACAAATGGCGCGGTAAACGCCATCTGTAGCACGATGCTACATTTTAGTTTTTTTTTAGTTTTAGTTTAGTTTAAACGACTTCAACAGGCAGATAAAATTTATACAACAATCATTTCTAAATGGCAGAGATGTATCTCGTAATCGGTACTTACTACAGTAGAGTAGGTCAATATAATTACACATTATAATTAGATAACGCGATAAACACTTAATGATTTCATATGTTGTCATCAGGACAAATTAAGGCAGTGTCAACTAAATTTGCGTTTTTCAGTTAATTAATTTTTCAATATTACTCGCTTTGCATCATACTTTGCAATTGTAGCCTTTCTTATGTACTGTTATACTGGCACACATTAATTTCATATACTTGTAACCATAATAAGTATAAATCCAAAAATTTAATATATATAAATTAATATAAATTTTTCGCATTTACTAAAAAATTAATTCGTGAAAACTTTTCCCGATACCCTGCACATTGATATCCGAGTTTTTGACTCAAATTGTATCAGCTTATCCATTAGGGGCTTTACCATAAATTGCGTACTCTCTCCCCATGTAATATAATAGTACCTATCTATCCAACCAGAGTAAATCAGGGGCTCTGAACTATCCGATTCTAAAATCAAAAAACATTGACTCTCCCCCACATAACAAGACGGTAATGTCCGACTGGAA
>NW_020439068.1:423551-433955 GCF_000699045.2 Agrilus planipennis | reverse complement strand
GAAGGAGAAGTACTTTGCTTTTCATAACGAGTAGGCGCTCTCGTATTCGGGTTGTCATTCAAGGAATATAATTTTGGGAAATCTGCACATAAATAAGGTTATGTGTAGGTTAAGGTTTATACATTAAGTTTTTGTACATAGTGTTGTGTTTTGGAAAATACAAAGCTTTAACGCAACAAGGGTTTTTAATTTAACAACACTAGTAGTCCATTGGTTCATCCTGAGCTATTGAGATGATGTGTAGCGAATTACGCACAATTGTAATATTAACAGCAATTCTATGCATTACAATGACTTCTGAAAGGCTCGCAATCTTCAGCACTTGTTCAACAAATATATTGTAGTTTTCGAAATAAACTTGAGTAGGTTGTAAACCAGCCATTTTCACGACGTGGGTGCAAACATGGCAGCGGAGCGCCTAGTTTATGTGCTTGTTTATTTAAGCAGGAAACGTTTTAGTAGGCGAGGAAGAGTTTTATTGCATGCGCCTTCAGAGAGCAGAACAAAGAAGGCGAAGAAAGGAAATACATTTTAATTTCCGCACAAATTCCGGCCACATATTCTGGACACGCTCCAGGATTTCTTGCAGCACGTGGTGCTTGTAGCGGAGGCACGGGCCGTGAGCGCAGAACCCCGGGATGTTGTGGGGGCGGTGCGGGTGGCGTGACGTTCGGGCGAGCGGTTCGTTCGTTTCGCAAGCCGGCAACAACAAAAAGCTTACTTCTTCAACAGGTGGTCACTTACTAAATCATGCCGAACGTAGTGTGCACTCAATTGCGCCGAAATGAAATGCGTTTTGGCAAATGCACGGACATTTGTAAACTTGCGCTCGAACGATTTTGTCGATTGAATACCTGGGAAGATATACGGGAATATTCCCATGGCCTGTTCGAAAATCTAATGATATGCTAAAAACGAAATTTTAGATGAAACAACTCTACGAAAACCTTCAATACAACTTAGACAAAAAATAGACAGCTCTCATTGACTTTTTCTCATTTGGAATCAATTGCTCGCAGGAAGCTATAATCATAGATCATCTTCATTATAGTTGAGACATTCAAAATTGACAAAGTCACAATAAATTGTCTGTGAGAATGGACGTGAATGAGATCCAAAAAGATCGAAATCGCGATCCGCGTCTGGCAGTTTCGACAGAATACAGACCACTTCGAATTATTATGTCCTTGTTAAGTTAGGAAATGCTTCATGAGTAGTACAAATAAAGTAAAAAAAAGTAAAAACCGAATAATGGTATGCGGTGGAGGGGTTGAATGCTGCTTATGTACGCAAAAGATCAGGATCGGCTTTATAACTGCCTTGTTGGAATTATATCATTAAACAAGCGTTTTTACTTTCCTAAATTCCTGAGAATGTGGAACTTTCTTTAAAGTCCGATGCTGGCAACATTCTCAAATTCTGTTTGTCTGCATCTCTTTTTGTTACACATCAATTGGTGTAATGTTATTCCTTTTTCTTTATTAGTGTCCGCTGCAATTCCTACCTAGCATCTCTTTTCTATGTTTACGATATTCCCTACAACGTCTGTCAGGAGTAAACGTAACCGCTCTTAGTCTAGTCTTTTATTACGGACTATGCTAATTTTTAACGTACCAACTATAACTCAGTACTGTTCAGTTATAATGGACTCCCATATAAAATATTCACCGAAATTCAATAATATTTTTTAAGAAAAAAAGTGTATAGTCCCATCTGTTGCATGCAGTATTTACGGTGGTAATCGAGTATGAGCTTCGCGTATGGAGGTACCTACACATAAAGCCCTAATGGCTATATGAACGGTCAATTGTTAACCTTATACTCTGATGAAGTGTTATCCAGTTGTAATGACCAGTTTGATCGTTCGCACCAAGTGTATCTCACCACTTCGCTTGATGATTACAACATTCCCGAGTGTTAGCGTCCTGACATCAGAGATATCGCAAGGGATGTTTGTCGACCTTAAATAATAATAATCACAGAAGCAAATCGCATTATAAAGGCCCTAATACTTTCCCTTAATAAGATGAGACTTAATAGAAAGAGATAATTGTTTTATAGGAAGTGGCAATGCAATAGCTGTATAATTACTCGACTTTTTTTATCATCTCTTCACTCAACCACCATTAAAAATTTATAAATTATGATGTACTTCAATACGATACCGGTACGAATGCGTTAATAATTAATTGTAATTAACCTAAAAGCCTCCTCGAAACCTTCTAAACCTTTGATAGACAATATTAACAGCTTTGTATTTATAAAATTTAATTATTATTAAAGGAAAGATAATGATAAAAATTTTCGAGAAAGTTGGAACAAAATTGCAGGGGATACTTGAACAGTTCATAACAATTACAACTAAAAAGTATTAAATGTAATATAGTTATCATTTAAAAGTCTTTTTAGATAATAAATAAATGAGAAGGCGGTAATGTATTTACTTGTCAAATTCGTCATTGGTAAGTAAGGATTTTCGTTGCCGACTTAATATCGTATTCTGCCTCAATTTCCATTATTTATTAAACGTATCCATTTCTGAAAGTCCGAACTTGTGGGAACGTTATAAATAACAAAAAAATAATGAACCCGTATTTTCCAAAGGTCAATCAATATCTAATACAATCGCTTGACTTTAGAAAATCGCTAACGGTTTGGGAACGATGAAATGTAATTCAGAAATAACTTTTTTCGAAGAGAATAAAAGTGTACATGTTGGGCTGGATTAAAAATATCGCAATCATTTTAAATTGGACATTCAAACAGTGGTTTATTTAAGTTTAAAGGCATGATTTGTGTTTTTCTAATAAATAAAGAAATTTATTTGAGATTGTTAAAGTACATACTGCTTGGGATAGAAGAAATGATATAAACTACAAACGGTATGGTGAACGCCATCTGTAGTACATTGGTATATTTAGTGGAATTCAATATGTTCAACGATATCCAGTTACGTTGATGTACCGTAAGCATAGAAAAGAGATCTCAGGTAGCAATTGCAGCGAACAGAGAGACGAATTACATTACCCCAATTAATGTGTAACAGAAAGAGATGCAGACAAATAAAATTTGAGCATATTCAGAACTTCTTTGTTCATATCTTTAGTGAAACCTTGGAATATTACAATAAGTAATAAATTATGTTTACCTGATAAGTTCAAGTAATTATTTATTTAAACAACAAAATTATAGTCAATTTAAGCACGTGTTGTTCATTACGTTGCGTGGATTTGGTAATAAATAATTCGTGTATTTCTCAAAATTATATTTACTGAGGAGTTTGGAAGGGGAGTCGTGTTATTTAGCTGTAGACATGTTTTCTCATACCCAGACTTTCAATCCATCAGAAGTTCGCGCTACGGCCCTGGCTGGTGGTTGGTATCAGTTTCAAACAATTTATTCTAACAGTTATCCCAAAAGTTAACATATTTGCGGCAATCGTATAGAATTCCACCGAAAGGCAAAGTTACAGCGGTTAATGGAATTTCGAAATTTAAAATCCGAAGTTAGTCTCCAAATTGAGGTTGCGGCTTATGATTTTAGTTGGTAAAAAGAAGGGGTTGCTTCTATTCAGCTTTAATATAACCACTTTATGAGATACAATATAGATATGATGACATTTTTTTTAAATATTTCGTAACCAGGTTGCGAAATAATCTTAATACCAGACGTATAAAAATTCCTATGTCACTACATGATCGTATACGTTAACCTTTATAGTAAATAAAATTAGTCTTGGTATTGCAGACCCACACTGTCTTTGTACTAGCAAGATCAAGACCGAAAGAAGTAGACCAAGACTAAAGCCAAGACCGGACGAACAAAACGAAGACTGAAACTAAGCCCAAAAACAAATACACAAGACTAAACGAAAAATTGTTACTTCCCGTGTATTTATGACTTAAACTATTTGAAGCAGCTTTAATATATTTTCTCATTGAACAAAACATTTTTCGTATTTAAAATTTTTAGTCTGCTTTATTAGTTTTTACACTCAATAAAAAAAAGAAACTTTACCACTGTCTAAAAAAAGGTATTTACAAGAATGTCCTCGGAGTAAGTGTTCTTTGCTTCTACGTCTGAATAACGTATGGTTGGAGAATAGGGATTAACTGATGTTTTTTTCGAAATTTTTTGCTTTTTTCAGATACCTTGTACTATTTTCTTCTGTAACAGGTGTTTTCGTAACTCTCACAATTTCACAACTGTCAACACCATTTTGCTTAAAAGTCATGACATCATGTTCATAGAAATTTAGCATCCCGAAATAAAAATGTTCAGTCTGTCAAAGTTTCTGAAAGCAAGACTCGAGTTTCTCTAGTGTCGCTGAGAGAGACTGTCAATAAAACTGTTTAGCGTCTCTGAACGAGAGACTCGAGTCGCTCATTAAGAGATCCTCGTTTCGTATCCAGTCTTTGAACGAGAAATTCGAATCTCCGAACGAGAGACTCGAATCTCTCAATAAGTGGTGTCTCGATAGAGATGGTTAAAATTTGAACATACTTCAGAAATCCCAGTCTTTCTACGAGAGACTCGAGTCTCTCAATTTTTCAGTTTGATTCATTCAGTCTCTCTGTGAGAGACTCGAATATCTAAATTAGCAATTTTATCGTTCGAGTTTCTCATACAGAGACTGCGAGAGATCCATAAAAACACCTAGGCAGTAACTGAGAGACTGTGGAAGACTGTGAGAGACGTTGAAAGACTCTGAGAGACTGAAAATTTTTGTCTAGGGATTTACTGCGCTATACATGAGAACACATATCTACTAATTTTTATAATAAATTCATCCATGTTAAAAGCCTTCCAACTTTGGTAGAACTGTTTATTGCATTTAGCCAGTTTCGTCCTTTAATTAGTCATAATTAAAATTTCACGTTGAGTAGATTCATATCAAGAAATGAGACGGGGGACCGTTAACAGAGGCGATGTCATTACTGTCTAACTGTCTAACTTCAAAAATGTACTAATTACTGGCGTTCGCAAGGACGCGAACGGGGATGTTCAGCTAATTAAATATTTACGCGTTTTACTTGTTTTAATGTGAATTTACCTTAGCGAGGCAAAACGACTGACGAAGGGGCGCTTTGCTTGTGACCTGTTGCGCTGTAACTAAAACCTTCTTCAATTTTTCAAAGCGAACGTATGTAACTACATACACTGATGGCGAGTTGATAACGACGTGGCATAAGAAAATGCGTACAAATGCCTTTAGCAATCTTTTCATATAGGTAAATAATAAAGTATTGTAAGTGTAATAAATGCAATTTAAAGCTTTTGCGGACATATTGTCAATATTCTAAAAAAAAAGTTAAATTTGGAATATTCCTTGTATTTAAATGAAACTGTTAAATAATTAATTTCAGTAGTTTTAAGAAAGATTTCTCAATTATATCTATTAAGAATAATTTAAAAATAAAATTGAATTAATTCAATTCATTCAATTGTTGCCCTATTTATTTCCAAAGGTTTTGATCAGCAACCAAATTATTTTGATGGCGTTTTCGGCATATTCTGACAAGTCATTTTCAGATTTATTTTAATACCATTTAATATGTAAGTGCTGGATATGATGGCCTAATGATTAACATACAAAATGAAGGAAAAACTATTATTTACAGTATATCTAAATGACGTAATGATCCAGAATCCCCCTAAGTACAGTTAAGACGTTCAAAATTGACATAGTCTGCAATAAAACTGTCGCATTTACTTTCTTCCTTCAACTTATTAACTAGACTAGAGCGGCTGCTGTCAGATCGCCTACTTTTGCCCACGACAGACGTTGTCGGGAATATCGTAAACATGGAAAAGAGATGCCAGGTAGGAATTGCAGCGGACACTAATAAAGAAAAAGGAATAACATTACACCAGTTGATGTGTAACAGAAAGAGATGCAGGCAAGCAGAATTTGTGCATGTTACCAGCATCGGACTTTAAAGAAAGTTCAACATTTTCAATAATTTAGGAATACACCCTTATTTAAAGGTATAATTCCAACTAACCGACTCTAATCTTTTGCGTACCTAAGCAACCTCTAACTGCTACACCGCTTACTAATATTCGGTTATCTCTTTTTACTTTGTGTGTACTACTCATGAAGCATTTCCTAACTTAAAAGGGCGGGTTCGAATCGCAGTAAATGACAACAGTCTCAAGGGAAAACAAGAAAGACGAACTTTGTCAATTTTTATCGTCTCAACTATACATTACAATTGCCCTTGTCTGAAGTTCATGTTAGGTTTCTTTTTGCAAGGTAAAAAGGCCAAAAACGGACAATTTTCATTTTATTTTGTTTCATAGGTATTGCTAATTTTTTTGCATTCAGAATACAACAGAAATCGTTCGTACTCGAATAAAGGACTTGTAGCTTCCAGACGATGATATAAGGAGACGACGGCAATCCGCACATTGCCTTTAAAAATCCTCTTTGTTCTAACCTAAACAATATTAAACAAGTGCAGAGCATGGGAGAGACGTGAACGTTTTAAAATGTTACGCCTCAGCTGACAAGTTCCATTACGAAGGCCCTTTGTGAACACATTGACGCCTGCTGCAAACTCAACGAGGAAAAAGCTCAAGCGCTTTCATTATTAGTCGCGAATACGACAAACGGGTGGAAAAAATCAGTCCCCGGTATTATTACACGCAAAACACACATACAAAGCTATTAACTCTGGTTTATGTGTATATGTATGCGTGTGTGTTATATACTAGGCTATGTATGTACGTATATAAACGTTTATATGTAGTAGAACAGAGTACCGCCGGCATCGGAGTGCTCCTGTGAGCGTAGATAGTGGTTCTTTTCGCATGTAATTGCGGCTTTTATTTTCATCGTGCAGGTAACAATAAAGAAATTTAAATTAAAATGTTATCTGCAGTCGGCTGGTAAGCGCTACACGTTGCATTGTTCTGTTCTGCCAGTCGCCATTTTCGAAAACAAAGTCGCCTCTACAAAATATAGAACAATAAAAAAAGGGGGAATTGAATGCTGCCGGGGGGTTTCGAATGAATATATGCTTTTTGAACGCGTCGCTAGTTTCCAAAAGACTGCTCGAAAAAGGCAATTTTGGTAAATGTCTAGATGTATTATGGACCGTTGGTCGAATGGGGGCGCGGGCTGGGGTAATGCTGGGAGGAAGGGAATGACCTTGCTAAACACCATGCAAGTGTTTTCAGTTGGGGCCAACAATTGTAATTTTGTAGATCGATATGACACAGCCGCGCTTTATAATTGTAGCTATATTAAGCCCTTTTTAAACCCTTGTTACACGGCGCGCGGTCTCGGGAAAGAACGCGCCAGGACGTTCCTTCACGCTCCAGGCCGTACCGGCCCCGTTACATGGAGCGTAGATTGGCCATCTCCAATCCAAACAAGTCAAAAAACGCTCTAGGGTGCCCCTGTCCGTTTTATGCTGCGTCGTACCCGTTAAGCCCTTGTTGCACGGCAATCCACGCGCCGTGTAACGCGTTCGGCGCGGCCTAGAGCAGGCAAGTGCTTCCTAGCGGTTCCTTTGATTTCTTTTCATGGCAGTGAGCGCATGGAGTGCTGACTCACGCATCACGCGCTGTGTAACATGGAGCATGCATTGGAAATCCACGCGTTGTTCAACAGGGGCTTAAAATAATTTTACAGTATCTTGTGTATGTACATATAAGCAAATGTAATAAGTTATTTGAGTTTGTGTATGTATTTTCCCAACAGATTTGATAACTACAGGAGCGTTTTGTTTTGACATTTACGAACTCGCCAGGACGTTCTTTCGCGCTGCAGGCCGCGCCGAACCCATTACACGAAGCGCCGTTTTATAGTCTGCGCGCCGCGTAATGACTTGAACACTGCCGTTCCATGCGTCCTGTAACATCGCCTGTACGCATCAAAGGAAGAAAGAAGTACCAAGCCACAGCTAACGGCGGTAAAATCCTAGGAGGGAACAGAATCCTTAAATAGGTAAATAGAAGCAAATCGTTGTTGAAATATATGACCTCCCGAGGTAAAAATGTCCAATCTCTCAAAGTCTCTGAAAGCAAGATTCGAGTCTCCGTCTCTCATCGAGTCTCTCTGGTGTCGTTGAGAGACTGTTGAAAGACTCTCAAAAAAAAATGTTTAGCGTCTCTGAACGAGAGATTCGAGTCGCTCATAAAGAGATCCTCATTTCGTATCTAGTCTTTCAACGAGAGACTCGAATCTTTGAACGAGAGACTCGAATCTCTCAATAAGTGGTGTCCCTATAGACATAGTTAAAATTTTCTAAGTTTAACACATTTTTAAGAGATCCCAGTTTTTGTACGAGAGACTCGAGTCTTTCTACGAGAGACTCGAGTCTCTCAATTTTTCAGTGTTATTCATTCAGTCGCTCTGTGAGAAACTCGAATCTCTGAATTAACAATTTTATCGTTCGAGTCTCTAATAGAGAGACTGTGAGAGATCCATAAAAACACCTAGGCAATAACTGAGAGACTGTGAGAGACTGTGAAATACTCTGAAAGAGATTGGAGAGAGACGTAAAATTTTTGTCTAGGGCTGTACGTTATATTTATATACTGTGAAAGACGCTTTTAGAGACGCTGAAAGACTGAAAAACTCTAAGAGACTGGAGAGACTGAAAATTTTTGTCTAGGGCTTTTGTACTAATTGAACCAGAAAGAAGGAAAGGGATAGAAAATAACAATCAATAAAATTTGAGCAGATGGTTGCAATTAAGTTGTCGGTGCTCTTTCGGAATTTTCTACAGCGTGCTAATGACATCCAAAGAGATCGAAATCGCGACCAAGAACTTCAGTTCTGTCCATTAACAGAAAATCGGTTTTTATTATTCTTCATTATATTCTGACGTAACTTTTTTCCTTAAAAGTTGTTATTGCTGTCTACTACTACTTATTCTTAATTTTAAATATATTATAAAAATATTTGGTAATCTGGATATCCTTCTGGTTAATATTAAACACATTTTTCTGTTATATATTTAATAGGAGGTAAATTTGTTATTGCAGGTTGACACGTTTATCGAGCATCATTAAAGTAATTCTAAACGAAACATATAATTTATGTGTGTGTGTTTCTACATAAACCCTTACACAAGAAATAAGGTGAGAAACAGTAGATTGGTACGTGTACAAATACACATACCAAAACAAAATGTGAAGGCGCTTTTGCTCCGCGTTGCGCCGCGCCGCGACGTCAATATCGGCGCCAAACAATGCGGTGCTAAGTTGGAACTAACGACGTTTTCTGTTATTAATAAGAACGCTTTAAACGCTCGGCAGTTTATTTAACGTCTATGATTAAATATTTAGTCACCGTTCTCTGATGGTAGGTAGTACCTTCATATATATATACCTTTATAAATACTTACACGTACACGACGCCAAACACATGTATGCAAATACGTGTTTCGCATACATCCCCGTTTCGGAACGACTTGCGGAGTGTAGAATGACGTGAGGGAATAATTACGAGCCGAAGGGGTTGTCGGCAGTTCTACCTGTCAACATAGTCAAAGCGGCGGTTGTAATATTTTAAATATATTACAGAGGGTTTCCGTCGTGCTAGTATTTAACAAGTAAAACGACGAGACGCGTCGCGACGATACGAAGCCGAGGGAGGAGGATGAGGATGGAGAAACGACGAACTTGAGCTTAGACAATGCCTTTGGCCGCAAGACCCTTGTGGCAACAATGTTATCATTCTCACCATCATTAGTTTTAAATTAAATGTAACACAGTTGCGCTAGTGCACCAGACACGTGCTCGCTTTATTTTTATGTGGCAGAAAGACGGTATTGCATGAACATCAAAGAAAGTAAAACAAAAATACCAGTTCGCAAGGGCAGAAAAAGTAGGTAATGGGAGACGAAAAATTAGAAGAAGTGAGTGATTTTAGGCATCTAGGAAGTCAAGTAAGTTAGGACGGAAGGAGTAGTAGGGATATAAAGCAGAGGATAGCGCAGGATCGAGTCGCCTTCGATAAAAATAAGTCACTTTTATGCTCGCGAACGGTTAATTTAGAAATTCGAAAAAGGTTGTTAAAGTAAGGTAGCCATATTTTTTTATTTCAAATCCCGGACGGGAACTTGTAGCGGGGAGGGGGGAGTTAAGTTAAATAACTTAAATATGATTTTTTAATAATAGCAAATACTACTTAAGGATATAATAAAAATCAGTATTTTTTTTAAATGAATCACATTTTTTTAAATCAGAATTACTGAGTCATCATCATAAGGTCATCAGTCCTTAGACTGGTTGGACACGTACCTCCACTGTTTCCTATCCTGAGCTAAACTTCGCATTTCCCTAAAACTAGAACAGCCCACATCCTTAACTATTTGCGAAGAGTAATCTAATCTAGGTCTACCTCTACCCCTCCTAACTCCTGTTTCTGCCTCTAATATGTCTCTGACT
>NW_020439068.1:420505-423013 GCF_000699045.2 Agrilus planipennis | reverse complement strand
ATAAAAATTCGGGACAATCTGGGACAAAAAACCTGAATCCGGGACAAATATTGCTTCTAGAAAAATCCGGGTCGCAAGGTGGAAATCCGGGACTATAAAGCTTTCTTTATTTTAGTCTGTGAGTATTTGCTAAATAAAATACAGTGTTTTTTTAACCTAACCTAACCTAACCTAACCTAACCCAAAATTGCATATAGAAAGTTTGGAATTTTGGATGATCAGAAGTTTAACACAGCTATCACCTTCGGGAAATTTAATACATTGTTGGCGAGGTTATCCATATAAAAAGCTTATTGCATTTGTAGACTGTTAAGGAGGCATAATATAGACAAAGTAATTTTAATTTTTTTAGATTACAGTTAAGAAAGTTAAAATACTATTTGTGAAGTCATCCATATGGGGAGCTTTCGGAGAGAAGCGCACATTAGTTTCTGTGCGTTGACAGACTCATAATATGGATAGAATAATCTTGAACTTTTTTGGATAACTTCATTAGAAATTTATTGTTCCTCGACATCAAAGTCGCCGTCTATAGTTAGAGAGGTTGACACAGTGTTCCTAGGATCATCTATTTGAAGAACTTCCGGAGATAAAATAATTTTGAATATTGTGGATTACATGAAGTCCGGTACGTTTCTCGACATCCAAGATGTGTCATCCTCAGTAAGAGACGTTAATATATTGTTCACGAAATCATTCATCCGGGAAGCTTCTGGTGAAAATCATACATTTGTATTTGTATGTCGATAAAGACGTATAATATAAGTAGATAAAATAATTTTGACTTTATTGCGATACTACATTAGAAATCTAATAAGTTTCCCAACAACCAAGTGGTCGTCTCCAGTTGGAGAAGTTGATACATTGTTCGTAAAGTCATCCACTTGGGAAACTTTTGGAGAAAAACGCTCATACTTTTATGGGTTGATAAGGACGCATAAAGTGGATAAAATAACTTTTTGGAATACTTGAAGTCTAGTACGTTTTTCAACATCCAAGATGGGATTCTTAGTAACAGATTCGTTAATACGTTGTTCACGAGGTCATTGATCGATAAAGACGCATGATATTGATAAAATAATTTTAACTTTTGTGGGGTACTACATTAGAAATGTAATAAGTTTCGGGACAACCAAGTGGTTGGTACATTGTTCCTAAGATAATCCACTTAGAGAAAAGCGCTCATACTTTTGCGAGTTAATAAAAACGCATTAAATTAAATAAAAATAACAAAAGAAAGACATAACTACTTGTTTTTGTACAAATATTTTTAACAGTTTCGTACCAATTTATTACAACAATCAATCAAATTTTTATCGGCTTATTCAATGTTAAATACGTACGTTTAGGTCTACAAAAAATGAATGTTCACCGTGTTGATTATTCACATTTGAAAACAGTTCGATTCGTTTTTATTCGGTTATTAAATTATTTGTGAAAAGGCACAATCGCTGATTCGCGGTTTTTTCCTGTGGTTGCTGTTTATGACCATTGTTATGCTCTTTAGGATATTACTCTTTTTCCTTTTGCAAAATCGTACAGTGAATGCATGCAACAGGGACGACACAAACGGGCAACGATAGAAAAAACAATGGCATTTTAATTTAACAATGGAACTTGACTGAAACGGATAAAACAAACTGCTACGAGGCATCATTCAGCTACGCCTCTCCAATCAAACAAAAAAATGACCATCAGGTCAAACAATATTCGTTTTTAAATAAATAATTGAACGCAAACAAAAGTGCTCTCTCGTTCAGCGACATTGTTTGGATTCTTTCTCCAACTGTTAAATATTGAAAACAAAACTTTTTCGATTACATTGTGAACTCTTCTATTTACATATCCACAATTTTAACGAACTAATCCATCTACTCGCGTATTTATACACATTCAATGCACATCTCCTAATAATTACACAATCAATTGTAAAACAACAATTATTTTCCGGTTATTAGCCCTGACTGTATTACAATTATAATCTATGCTTACTTACTAGATCGTTAAAATGGCGACGACGGCATAATCCCAATATTTGAAGATAATGACGAACATCTACATGAGAGTTTTCCTGCTTATTTACAATTTTTTTGAATACTCCGACAGAACACATACCAACTTTTACCTGCTGTCTTAACAGCGCGTTTTAGAAAATACCACAAGGTCCACTTGTGTGGAAACGAATCCCGGCGTAGCTAACCTCAACGGCACGTTACCATAATCGAATGAAATAATTCAAAGTGGTCTGTATTCTACTCTAGTAATTATCATCATCATAAGGTCGTCAGTCCTAAGACTGGTTGGACACGCACCTCCACTCTTTCCTATCCTGAGCTAATCTTCGCTTTTCCCTAAAACTAAAACAACCGGCATCCTTAACTATTTGCGAACAATAATCTAATCTAGGTCTACCTCTACCCCTCCTAACTCCTGTTTCTGCCTCTAATATGTCTCTGACTAGACCTTCATGCCTGAGAAGGTGTCCTACCAACCTATCTCGCCTATTTT
>NW_020439068.1:388724-420253 GCF_000699045.2 Agrilus planipennis | reverse complement strand
TAATCGATTGAAATAAGAACAGAACCCTGGCAATTTCTAAACAGTAGATTTGCACTGGTGAAAATCCTTACCTAATTTAACGTATTTTACAAAACTTATTTAAACGTATTTTTGTTTCGAAGCGGGTTCTAATTAGAAGTTGTCACGTGTTATCACTTACCTCACGACCAAATCAATTAACAAAGTCCGTTGTACGAGACACGGTGTGGTGGTGGTGCACTTAAAGATTCGAGATCTGCAACAGACATTTCGCAACAACTACGTACGTCCCAATAACGACAAATATATGTACATTCGCGTTAGTCCACGGTAAGGCGGACCAGGACTAATTAGGTCTGGCAAGCTGGCCAGTTTCCATGTCTTTTTTTCGAACTACTCTAATCGTTTGCTAGGCGTTTGTTTGATATTGTTCGTCAATTTTGCCACGAAGTGGTGTATGCCTGTTTGACGGGTCCCAATAGAAGAACAAGAACAATAAGTTGCAACAACAAAACTAAAGCTAGCACGTACGTTTCGGTTTCGATCGGAACGACTCCGTTGTAAATCAGAATAAAGCAATTATCGCAGGCTGTGAACGTTTTAGAGTTTCGAAAACGAACGATTACGTTACAGGACGACGATGTTGTTTGTTATACATATGTATGAAAGGTGTCATTTGCAGAATGACAGGAGTAACGAGCAGCAACGGTGGGAGGAGGTGGAACAGGAAGAAGGAAGAAGTAAACGATTCTGTCCGACTGTTTGTGTACGGATAAGCGACGAAAATGCGCGTAACTCATAGCGCAGTTTCTAACTATTATTCATAGACGGGTAGGAATTTTGAACAATGCAAAACGTTTCTGCGAACGGCATGTCTTATAATCGATATTTACCATGATTAGCGAACAACGGAATAAATTTAACGATTACGTACCTTAATTAGTAGTATTTAATATGTATTATTAATATTACGTAAACATTCCTACATACTACCAAACTTCGTCTAAGTCGAACAAAGATAAAATAATTGAAGGAGTTCTGTCTTAATTTTTGCTACACTCATGGTGTAGTTTGGGTTTACTTATGTCCTCCAAAATGCTAAGCGATTACCTTGCCAGAAACCTTGTTCATGACAGTGGCAACATGTTTATAAATGATCCAGAACGTTTAGAGTATCGGATGCGGGAAACTAGCCAGCCTTCCCAATGACGAACTTCTAATTTTTGTGAAAAAGATATTTTTAAAACACTGAAGTAGTGAAGCCTGTTGGAATTACACATCTGACTCAAATATAGGTACTATCTACTACTTTCAATCAATTTCTTCGAATAATTCTTCTTAATTGTAATATTCAAATAAGAGTTCATAAATAATTTAGTTACAGTTAATTTTTCCAATAATAAGCCAACATCTGTTGCTTCGGTTTCCGTAACTATATTTATTCATTTTAAAGATCTCTTTCAGTACATATCGCTCTATTATATAGGACTGACCGGGGTTGAAGGCCTTTTGTCTACCATTGGATATTTCCGTGAAATACAAGAATACCATCTATCAAAAAAGAAAACTATTCGCTAAAACTACTCGCCCACCAGCCACTAATGCTGGTGGGCGAGTAGGGTAGTCCCTCCGGACTAAGCCAGAAGGTAGGGCGGAAGACCCTCATCAGCTTCGTTTCAGGAATCTTGGTTATGACCACCCACCCATACTTTGTGTGAGAGAGATAAGACGGACGAAATGAATACAGAAGAGAATGAAAAATTATCTGTGGAATATTACTGCCCCAGCATTTGCCTAAGTGATCCAAGGAAACCACAGAAAAACTTGGACCAAGCCAGACGGACCCGGAATCGAACCGGCTGCCTCCCGAATGCTAAGCAATGATCTAAACCAGAGCCGGGCAAACTTTAACTTCGCAGGAGCCGCTACATGAGGTTAGTTTGAGTCACTCCATACCCTTAAATGAGTACGAGAGAGTAAGCAGTAATGAATAATTTTGTTTTGTCTTTTTCTTCTCCCTTCCACTCCCATATCAAGCCCCTTCATCCCGTAGACGAGCGAAGCCACTCACGCAACTTAGAAAATACCTACGAAAATTTTCGTTACTACGTTCGCAAAACTATTGAGTTTGGCTATGGAAGAGGGGACTCATCTACGAAATGGAAGGGATAAGAAAAGGAAAGAATCATCTCACTCGCACTCGCAGGATCAATGAGGATCCACTTGGTTAACCTTGAGGATCACTCGGGATGCAAAAGATCCGAATTTGCCCGGCTCTGATCTAAACCTCTAGTAGGCCATGCCGCTCGGTACCGTTTAGCATTATTGGTTGTTATAAGGACAAGGGCTTCGGAAATTTGACGTTTTATGATGGTTTTTTTATGTTTACAGGGTTTTTGGAGCAGATTTGTTGGTTACGATGTCGGCTACACTTTTTAATGTTGTTCAGATTATTCGTACCTTCGGTTAGCGACTGCAAGTATTTCTTCCTCTCTCTGTTTCCTTTGTAAAATTTAGAAATTAATTAACTTATTAAACAGCAGTGATCCGTTATTTTACTCTAAAGAACTTGCCATGTCAAATCAACTTGGGGCATAGCTTTGAACGGTGTATCTATATGAGAATTACAACCTCATTGCGAACCTTTCGATAATAATTTTTTTGTCTAATATCATCTCCGAACACGATTCCCTTTTTTGTACTTGTTCAAACTTTTATTTTAATTAGTCGCCGTTTATCAGCTCTTTTTTTCTTGTCTGCAACTGTTACCCCGAAAAATAATCGAATCTTACTTTGAAATTTGAAATTACCATCACATGCTTGCTTAGGCTGCGCCTTGGCTCATAATCAGAAATGGTTGAATTCACCACCATAAACTAATGTAATGTCTGCCAGGTGGAATGCGCTGTTTGGTAAATTATTATTATTAACATACATTGAATTGCTGATCCGACGGGAGTTGAACTTTGACCAAACTCTTGTACAAATTAGAATGGGTGGATCGGCTTGCGAGTTTTGACGATTTAGGGAGCCGGACCATAGATTGAACCACAATGGGGAGGGTATTCGTAAAGAGAAACCAGACTAAGACAAGTCCCTGAAAGAGGGCAGAAGCTCTTTCGGTACTCAGGGTGGCAGAAATCACGAGGATCGGTATGGCACTCTGATGCACAATACTGCGATGTGGAAGGCAACAGGAAACCACCACATTATGATCCCGGACAGTATACTAGTCCCCCATTCGGATATCCTGGCTGGGACTACCTCTGGGGATGTCATCAATAAGTGCAATAGGGGTAGGTGCAATATTTCACGAGTCAGAGGGTGGAATTGGAAAATTTGATTACTGTTCGCAAATAGTTAAGTATGTGGGACGTTCTAGTTTTAGGGAAATGCGAAGATTAGCTCAGGGTAAGAAGAAGTGGAGGTGCGTGTCCAATCAGTCTTTGAACTAACGACCTTATGATGATGGTGTCATACATTGAAACCGTTCAATTTCCGTTTTGGGTGGACCCTAAAGTAGACGAGCAAGGCATCTTATCATGTTCAAATTTATTGCTTGAAACTAAAGTGTTATTTTCGAAGGTTTTAAACTTGTGCCACACGGTTGTTGCGGCTGAAGGTCATTAATTTCAGTTAGACGGGTGCAGGTACATTTTGAGCTTCCTTAAATTGAGAGTTATTGTGGAAATTCCGAAGAAGACGGGCAAAAACAGGTCTAAGTTTTAATTTGTATTTTCCTGACCGAGTTTATGTGTTATAGCTGTTATTTATTACGGCGTTTTATTGAAGAACATAAGCCGTATAAAAGTTCGAGAACAAGTGCGATTCATTTTCATTTGGTAGTCCGCGTTATAAGGCCTTTTTTAACCGAAACTTTGGCTACGAGTCCCGAAATGAGCCAAGTCGAATTACACAGAAAAACGTACGTCTCTCACTGCCCTTCGATTACCGCCAGACAGGATAAGGATACCTAAGAAACAACCCACTCATTAAAGTTTCGAGAGCACCCATAAATCTCTCCCGAAAAACCAAGGTATAAACGTAATAAATAAATTAAATATACATCACATCAAAAACTTCGCGTTGTTCTTAAGAAACTTTCTTTTTTTCTTCTGCCTTTTCGAAATGAAATGAAATGATAATAATATAAAACAAAAACCTTGCTAGTCGGATGAAACAACAAAGAAATACTAAATTGAGGATATTTGGGGAAAATTCCTTCAATCAAATGGGGTCACATTAACTTCATTTTTAATATGCAGATACCATAGTCAACTAACAAGCGATTTGTGTTTTCGAAAACTTTATTTATTTAAATTTCTCTTGGGGGAGCCGTAGACCCCTTAACCTCGTCTAGTGTGTATGCGCGTTACTGGCATTAATTTAAATAAATAATTTCAATTATCATAAACGTCTAACGTATTCAATTATCGCGGAGTTTACTTAATGTGAAACTCTCAGAAATAATCTTACAAAACAGATCTGAAATTCAGATTTCTGCCACATTAGTTCCAACGCTCTACAAGCGTCGCAAACCAGGCAGACACCTTCTTCCTATTCTTGAGCGCAACCACTTAACACGCCTCAACATTTTAATTTCAAGACTATCACAAGTGCATTGTGAGTTAATTGTTTTTGTATAGGTTGTCACCCCCTGACCCACTCCCCCTTGTAGTCTACTATAAAGCAATTTCAAGGAGGTGACGGTGGTGGTTTCGCATTTAACCGTGGCAGGAGGGATTGAAGTGAGCGGTGATGGGAAACGAAGGGGGCCCGAAAGAGAATGAGTAGGGGGGAGTGGTTCCTGAACCACATTCAGTTTCAAACTACGTTCGCGCCAGGTCTCCTCCTTCCGCACCTCTACCTATACAACACTGATATAATTAAATTTTCCCGTTATACAGAAAACGTGTTGACAAGCTATGTAAACACAGGCGCCTTAATCCCAGACAGCTATGGCATACGGGGATGTCACGAGAAGGGGGGTGGTGGTGGCGGGGAGGAGCTGAAGAGGTCGGGCGACGGCCGGAGGAGCCGTTTCAAGAATCAGCCCCGCGAGAATTGATTTTAATCGATTCCCATTTTCCTTAATAGAGAAGTTGTTGCAATTACCAAGCATGCGACTTTGCCACGTCGATAAACCCCTTTAACACACCTGTTCTATTCACATGCATTGAATCGGCATGTCTGACAATATCAGTCAAAAAGAGCGGCATACATCGTGTTTAAATAAATCAGATTTATTTAAAGAAAAAATCAACTTTCGGCATACATCGTGTTTAAATAAATCAGATTTATTTAACGAAAAAATCAACTTTTCATAAGTTGTAGATAAATAATTTATACGTATGTACGTAATACGTATAGGTACAACCTCGACAAGTTAAATGGTCAAGGGATAGGATATTCAAGTGTTTGACTTATAGGTTAAACCTTTTTACTTGAAGAGGATTTATTAAGCCATTAGGATATTTATTTAATTGTTACCGTATCAATTTCTGGCAGCTTAATATCTAATGCTATTCCAACGGTATTAAAAATCAAATTAAGTAGAACACCTACTCAGGCATGAAGGACTAGTTAGAGACATATTAAAAGCAGAAACAGGAGTTAAGAGGAGTATAAGTAGACATACATTAGGTTATTGCTCACAAATAGTTAAGTATGTGGGATGTTCCAGTTTTAGAGAAATGTGAATATTAACTCAGGATAGGATAAAGTGAAGGTGCGTGTTCAACCGGTCTTATGATAATGATGAGGCTTTGATCGAAATGTTACTTTTGATTCATGAATCAAAGGGATCACTGAAGATCGAAGAGTGACATTTGTGACAATCTTACATATTGGATACTCTTAACTAGAAAAAAACAATTTTTATTATACATACTAAAGAAAGTATCCGTTTAGGGGGGAAGATGTTGTGAAAGCTTTTAAAATTGAAGTTCAATTTGCTGAAATATAGGAAAAGGTATGGAGTATTGTCGTAAAAACAATAAAGTTGAAAAGAGCGTAATAAAATGTACGATGTAGTAAGGGCTTTGAAGACGAAGGTTAGCGGCGTAAACGGTGGTAGCAGCGAAAACGAGCACGAGGGATAGGCATATAATTGAGAGAAAGGGCCTCTCTCTTTTCTCTTGTGTCTCTCTGGTACACGCACTGCTGCGTTCTCACATAATAAACCATTCAGTTAAACCGTGGGATGGGGCTTTTAGTACTATTTAGCACTCGCCTTGTTCCTGCTTACTAACATTATTTGAGCATTAAATGTTGAAAGTGCAGGAACGGGAAATTTTGCTTTCCGCACTCGAGACGCCAACTTCAAATGACGCTCCTCCAAGTCCTACGTGATACACTATGATGATTCTCACTTTGACGCATGTTTACAACGAATAAATGCAAACGATGCTTCAGTTTGTATCGTATCAATGACCTTCTTCCTACCAATGACACACAAAAAGGATACAGTTATAGTTGGAATGATCAAAACTGCACAATAAATTATCTGTGAGGATGGACGTATCTTTTTTTTTGTTTCCACTTGGAACTGTAGTCATTTTCTGCGTTTTGAACACGCCCTTGTTAAGTTAGGAAATGCTTCACGAGGAGTACAGACAAAGTGAAAAGAGATAACCGAATATTAAAAAGCGGTGCAGTGGTTAGAGGTTGCTTAGGTAAGCTAAAGATCAGGGTCGGCTTTATAACTGCCTGGTTGGAATTATACCTTTAAAGAAGCGTCCTGTTTTCCTAAATTCCTGAGAATGTTGAACTTTCTTTATAGTCCGATGCTGGCAACATGCCCAAAATTCTGCTTGTCCGCATCTCTTTCTATTACACATCAATTGGTGTAATGTTATTCCTTTTTCTTTATTAGTGTCCGCTGCAATTCCTACCTGGCATCTCTTTTCCATTTTTGCGATATACCCTAGTAAGAGTAAAAGTAGGCCTTCTGTCAGCAACGGCTCTACTCTAGTTAGTAATTTGAAAAAAGAAAGAGTAAATGCGACAGTTTTATTTCCGACTATGTCAATTTTGAACGTCGCAACTATAATAATTTAGTTGAATGGACTCGCTATTATCGACATAATTGATAGATAATTTGTTTAAAATGCATCTACACTTTCTAAACAAGTACAATAAAAATAGCCAACCAACGAGAAAATAATTTCAGGCTAGTAGATTAAGGAACTATTCGAAAAACCGAAACTTACAACCTTGTATCTCCTACTTCGAATATACACGCGTACTACCTAAATTACTTGCTTTACGTTTTCCGCTTCTGAGTTTCTACGACGAACTTAAAAGTTTCTTTTCCTGTGCCTTTTCCTCCGGATTTAGCGTGTCGTCTTTTTTTTTCATTCGTTTTACGAAAAGCCTGTTAGGTTTCCGTCGACAATTCCTTTAACGGATAAGCATGAGGATTCGTACTAGGCGGCAGGCGTGTGCGGGAATATTAGAAGTCGTTGAGCGAAATGCAATTTTCAGGAAAGGAAGGAAGAACGGTGGTAAGTGGATAGCTAGGTGGTGGATTTGGTATACATACACGTATACGCGGCCTACGTTGCCGAACGACTACTTACACATCGGGCAAGATCAAAAGTCGCTAAACGAAGTTAAACATTCGGCATCTGGGGCTTTTAGTGCAATTTATTTACTCAGATACAACGGCGCATTTTATTACCGCAGATTCGAAGGCACATTGATCCACCAGTCTCTCGCAGTAGAAAACGAAATCATCGCTTACGTTAGCGTATAGATCTGCTGACTGACTTTGCGAGTTTGGTTGCTGTGCGAAGAAACGACCGCTTCGACGGCGCTCCCGCTGCCGGCGCGTCGTGGCAAAAGGTTTTCAAAGACCGGATCTATTTATGTATGCAAATTAAATTCCCGTTATTCACAAACGGAACTCCGGAAACCTGCAAGTGGTTATTTGTCGATGTGTTGCAATTTGACGTGTTGACATATAAATCCAGTACTGAATTGCTGTTATTTCCAATTCTATGAACGCGTAATCAATTATATTTGTCTAATAGAAGCGGAAAAAACGACTGAAACGGGAAGTAAAATAGAAAAAAATACGAAAAAATTGTTTGCGTACGTATTAAACAACTAGCATAGAATAAACATCGTTTCAGATCAATTTATTTGTCTAATTTAACATTTGCAAATTGCAACTATGAATAATTAATATCGATGGATTTAATATGACTCACCTCATCATCATCATCATAAGGTCGTCAGTCCTAACATTGGTTGGATCTCCACTCTTTACTATTCTGAGCTAATCTTTGCATTTTCTTAAAACTAAAACATCCCACATCCTTAACTGTTTGTAAATAGTCATCTAATCTAGATCTACCTCTACTTCTCCTAACTCCTGTTTCTGCCTCTAATATGTCTCTGACTAGATCCTCACGTTTGAGAAGGTGTCCTACTAACATATCTCACCTATTTATTATTGACTTCCATAGAGTACTCTGTTCTCTTGTTCTTTTTAATACCTATTCATTTCTCTGTCCACGGTATCCTCATCATCCGCCTATAACACCACATTTCGAACGCTTCTAACCTTTTCTTTTCCGCCGCGCCCACTGTTCATGTTTCGCACCCGTACAGAGGCGCGTTCAAAACATACTTTTAAGAACCCTTTTCGAATTTCTAAATTAACCGTTCGCGAGCATAGAAGTCACTTATTTTTATTGAAGGCGACTCAATCCTGCGCTATCCTCTGTTTTATGTCCCTACTACTCCTTACGTCCTGACTTATCTGACTTCCTACATACCTAAAGTCGGCCATTTCTTCTATTTTTCGTCTCCTATCTTTATATTCGCTCTTTCCCTACTTTTTCTTCCCTTGCATACCAGTATTTTTGTTTTACTTTTTTTTATTTTCCTACAATACTGTTTTGTCAAAACCTCTTTCATTTTATTTAAAGCTATCTCTAACTCCTCCTTGCTAGATTCTAATACTGCTATATCATCTGCAAATCTAAGCATACTAATCTTTTGCTCCTGTATATCTATCTCACCCAAGAGGCAGATAGAATAAAAAGACAAGATGTTTTTCCTAGTTTGTCTAGGTGAAGCTAAAGTAAAAACAAATAAGATTTTCGTGAATCATTTGACATAGAATTTGAAATTTTGAATAACAATTACTTTACCAGATCTTCCAAGTGAAAGTATACATGACTTGTAAAATTCAATATTCACAGAAAGTCCATCTGACTTGAAAAATCTTGCACTCACTACAATTAAGATTAGAAAACAAGTAGGCTTTGAAATTTTGCACCAAGTTTCGCCAGCCGATTTGAATTGATTACCTTCCATTAGTTAAGGTATAGGTACGTTATAAAGCATTTGGAACTATTCAGAGTTAGTTTTGGAGCTATTTTTTATAGTTTTCCGTAGATGACATGAAAAATCAGTGCAGTTACATTTCACTTAACAAGTCGATAGGTAATTAAATCCATTCGTTTTTTGGTAGATAGACAGTGGACGAAAATTTACCGCTAAACAGTTGAGGATGGTTTTATTCTGAGCAGATTTGGAGCGTATTTTTTCCGACATGATGGACATGGGTATTTAAAACACATAAACGTGTCGAAACACGCACACAAATACACACTCCCACAGGAGAGACACGAAATCTGCATATTTGTTCATTCGCTAATGTGTAATCCTATCGCAACTGATGAATTGGATTGACTGAAGTCAGTGTAGCATTGGTAATGAATTCGTCGAAATTTTATCAAATAAACGGTGGAATTCAAACAAGGTTCACACATTGGTACTTGTTCGAATTACGTCCGGAAAATATTGGCATTTCTCGCGGGAGACCGTGGAAGTAATCAACAATTTAAATCGCTACGTAATACGATTTCTGGTGAATTATCTGAATTTCTCTATCACACCGTTAAAAATCCGCGCCGTATGTTTCGATACACACTGGCGCGACGCAACGTCGTCTTCCTACCACAACAAGTCGCATCTCCTAGAGAGCGTCGTGAAATTTTCCAACTGGAAAAATCAGGACGACGAGATATCGAATTCTTTTTTATCCAATGAGCAGCAACCTTTTCCTAAAGGAAAATGCAATCATTCGGAAATATATTTTATTTCGAATTACACTAAAGATTCTTTTTTTCTTCTTCCCGGAAAAATTACCCAGCTATAGCATAATATAGACAGAATATATCAAATCGAAGAATATAAATGAAATAGAGAGTACAAAAATCTTCTATACAATAAACAATTTATTGTCCTCAACCAGGATTTAATTTGATAGCAACTCACAAATCAATCGTTTTATTGAATATTTTTTATTTTATTCTAGAGTTTGGGGGAGTTGGGTGTGATGAGTGGTGAAGAACATATATTATTTGTAGTCAGATTTACTTGAATCTTGGTTTTAATGGTCTCTCATTTAATTTTTGAAAGACCTATCTCGACATTTTAAAAAATTCCACCTCCGAAGGTGAGGGGTAAAAAGGTGTTACAATTTTTGTTTGGGACATACTTTATTTGTGATTGAATTTATTTGAAACTTAGTATATATGCTGTTTGATATTATTAGTCAAATGAAAAGAGGTTGCAACGTTTCCATGGGGTATATTTTATTTATACTGGGGTTTATTCGAAGATTGCTCACTGTTAAAATTAAGCAAATACGTATTTTGGAAATTTTTAAAAATCAACCCTTATGGATGAAATGCTGTTGCTACGTTTGTATTTGAAATCTAAGATGGCGACATTACATAAAATTAAAATGTTGTAACGGTGAAGTGGGAGTCAAACGGTTTTATGGAGAAACAATGTTAATTTCTGCGACGGAAGCCGCGGGGAAGAACTAGTTTTCTACAAAAGTAACAATTTGTTCTCATCCACAAGGATTTAATTTCATAGCAGCCGTAGATAAAAATGTTCAGTCTCTCAGAGTCACGTGAAAGCGAGACTCGAGTCCTCGTCACTCATCGAGTCTCTCTGGTGTCGCTGAGAGAGACTGTCAAAAAAACTGTTTAGCGTCTCTGATCGAGAGACTCGAGTCGCTCATAGAGAGATCCTTATTTCGTATCCAGTCTCTGAACGAGAGACTCGAATCTCTAAATAAGTGGTGTCTCAATAGACATGGTTAACAAAAAAAAAGTTCAACATATTTCAGAGATCCCACTCTTTCTACGAGAGACTCGAGTCTCTCAGTTTTTTAGGTTTATTCATTCAGTCTCTCTGTGAGAGACTCGAATCTCTGAATTAACAATTTTATCGTTCGAGTCTCTCAAACAAAGACTGTGAGAGATCCATAAAAAAAACTAGGTAATAACTGAGAGACTGTGAGAGATGCTCTCAGAGATGCTGAAAGACTCTGAGAGAATGAAAATTTTTGTCTAGGGAACTCAAAAATCAAACGTATTTTATTGAATAAAACAGGCTGATTAATAAAGAACGAAGTATTCTAGAGTTTGATTTTATATTTTTTTTAGCTCCTACAAATAGTGATACAGTAGATATATTTTAAAGGTTCCCAATATAAATAAAAAAGGATGAGCTTTATAATCTTATACTTGTATAAGTGTAGTAAGGTGGAAAGGATCGGTTTTCATTCTCTTTTTTCAACACAGGTGGATTTATTTGTGTCGTTAGCAGCCAACCATGACGCCACCTCTTAACCCGATTTTTACGGCTGCACCTTCCCAATTACTAAATGGATTTTCCAGGGTCGCTGCGAAAGTATGGCATTCGATTCTACACCAATAGATACATCATAAGCACTAGTTGACAGTGTTTATATATCACGCGGGTACCACATACTGGGGGGATGTTTTTTCGCACTCCTCCTTTCCCCCCCCCTCCCCTTCTACCCTACGCCCCATGTCTCGGTCACCGTTGGACCTCTTGCTCACTGTCCGCTATCGATTGTTTTTCAAACAACCGTCGGAAAAGTAATTTTGAAAAGTGCACTCACCGGTGGTGAAGTTACACAAAAAAAAAAGTGAAGGAAATCAATGACATTTTTATCCTACCTATCTCCATTCGAAATATTACGTAAGCTGAGTAAACATGGAAGCTTCTGAAAACAAGGTCAGATACAGACCTAAGAAATTTCAAAACATTTTATATTTGAAGGAAGCATTGCTTAGGGGATGACTTTGGATGGTCATGATGTTCAAAAGATATGTTTTTGTTTATTCTTTAAATTGACAATCCAAACGTGACCGATCCCTTGATTGTAGTCGTCTTTCCAAATTTTCGACACTCTTAGTCTGATTACCATGAGAAGAACTACGATTCCCAGCAACAATAAATAAATATACAAATTAGTGAATAAATAAAATTAGAAAGAACTCCGACGGCAAAAGATCACCTACACAAGGTGTTTTTGAAATAAGTAGCAGGCGTGCGTGCTGCATTTCTTTTGTAATCTTGAACTCATGTATTGTTTGTTATTTTATCTAGTTAAAACCCTCTAAAGCTTGCTAGTTATTTGAAAAACATCCTGGTTAGGGAGGAAGATTCACAGTCCGCGGCAATCAAACCTGCCAAATTATTTCTTCATTGGAATTATAGTTCGTTTAGTTTCTGTAGCGATGTGACCTTCAGTTTGACCAGTGCAAAGTAAAAAAGAACAGCACTGGGCCAGAAAAGAAAGGAGACAACTCTCAGCCAAACTCTTAACCGGTAAAGAGCGTATAATCCATACAGTACTGCACGGAAAATTGACTATTTTATCCACTACAATTTCATTGCTCAAATATGCTGTTATTGGTACCAGTTACTACTGAAAATATCAACGAGATGCTTATTTATATTCGAAGACATATTAAAGGCTTTAACGATTGTTTTCAGCTCGCACTACTATTCATTATTGGACAAAACTTTTGGCAGGTAGTGTATGAAAAAGTATGTTTAATGAACAAGAGTCGAGAGTATAATGAGCTTTTTTCTCCCCACCTACGTTTTGCCAGCGCGTATCCAAGACATTTAAAAGATCACATTGCTAGAGAAAGTAAATGAAGTATAATATCTAATCGCTTTTCAAATGAGGTTCAATCAAAAATATGTGTTTCAATTTTTTTGTGATAATAATCGCATTAGTTACAACAATATATTCATTGCTCCTGCTAATGTTCTGATTATAATTAATTATGTCCGATTGTATCTCTATGCCATACAGAAGGCGATTCTCTTTACCATAAAGGTACTGTTTTCAGGATGGACTACATGCTACTGCTCTTTCATCTAATGGGGATCTTGACCGAGCTTTTATTGGGATCGCGATGGGAAACTTTAACGACTGAGTACACACGATCTGCATACAATTCGGCCTTGTTCATCGGCACTATGCATCCAAGTCGGTTTTGCACCAGTGCCTCATTTGCAATCTGTAGGTCGATCATTTACATACAGTAACAGCCGTGAGGCATTTACCGCTTATTTACCCAACCCGCTGACTACTTACTTTGCCTGAAAAGTAGGGCGAAATCGCACGGAAAACATCTGTCTGCTTTCTACCTTCATATTAGGGGAAAACCCATATGTACAAACAGTATCCTGTACACGTATGCAACTTATAGTTTGTATTACGTATCTACGAGGTCTATTCAAAAAGTATCACGAATTTTGAATTTCCGAAGCAATGTTCATCGGTGGTACAAAATGTTCTCAGAGGGTCCAGAAGATGTGAACGACGAAGCCAATCGAATTTTACCAATGATTTGGGCATGAGATGGGTCGCCGCGAAATTCGTACAAAAATTGCTCAGTTTTTACCAAAAACAGCACCGCATTAACATTTTTAAGGAGCTGTTGGACAAATTTGCTCTAGAGGATCATAACAGGTGACGAACCATGGGTTTATGGTTATGACGTGGAAACCAAAGCTCAATCATCCCAATGAAAGCTGCCGCACGAACCAAGACCGAAAAATGCCCGCCAAGTTAGGTCGAATGTGAAGGTTTTGCTTACAGTTTTTTTCAATTACAGGGACATGGTATTATGAGTTCTTGTTACAGGATAGAACGGTCAATAAGGAATATTACCTGCAAGTTATGCGCAATTTACGCGAAGCAATCCGCTAAAAACGCTCGGATTTGTAGAAGAACAACATCGTTGGTTGTGCTCGGATTTTTGGCCAAAAACAACACACTAATAATGCTGCAACCGCCGTATCACCCAGACCTGCCCATCTGTGATTTTTTCTTGTTCCCGAAATTGAAGAGGCTCATGAAAGGAAGACGGTATACGCTATGACTGAGGACATAAAGACAGCATCGCAGGAGCTGAATAAGGTCACAAAAGATGCTTGTTTGAAGTGCTTCGAGGATTGGAAAAAACGTTGACACATGACATGTAGAACTAATGTGTTAATGGGGGTTAAGTCATAAAGATCCATCTGTTTGAAATATGGTCCCTTAAAGTTGCAATCCTCCGTAAGGACCTCTAAATACATACTTGTTTGTAGTATTTACGTCATCGACTGCACGAATCAATCAAAGTCAATATATAATAACAATATTAGGAACATCATCATATACCTACTGTTCTAGCGTAGATGGGTTTGTAATGTAATTCGGTGCGGCTATCTCGTACGATGTTATAAATTCTACAACACGTCTATTTAAGGATGGAACTAACTAAATGCTAATTAAAATTGTTAAAGAAAATGATGGGAAAGACTTGGCATAATAGTTGTTCATTCAAATATTAGAAGGTCATTTCTTACTGAATTTATTCTATTAGAAGGTTCCACACAGTATACCGTAAACGTACCCACGTATTCTAAATTACGTACATATACGAGGGTGGATTGATAAGTTTCCGGCCTAACCAAGAGATGACGCCACTAGGCCTACCTTGAGGTGACATTCTATAGTACCATCCTTGGATAGCTTGTAGCTATAGTTTCAGCCCGATCTCCTTGCTAGTGTAGGTTTGACAGCACGCTGAACAAGACGCCTCTGTGGTTTTCGTAAAAATGGAAAAGCAGGAAAATCGTGCTGTCATCAAATACTTTTATTTGAAGGGGTTAACGCCGAAGGAAATTAAAAAAGAGATGGACTCAACACTGGGGACATCCTCCCCGTCATATTCAACCGTTAAGCAGTGGGTTTCCGAGTTTAAAAAGGGTCGTGTGAGCACCTCTGATGGGCCTCGCTCAGGACGCCCCGTTGAGGTCACAACTCCAGATATGATCGAAAAAATTCATCAAATAGTGCTGGGAGACCGCAGATTGAAAGTGCGTGAGATAGCTGAGACCTGTAAGATGTCATATGAACGTGTGCAACATATTTTGCACCAACATTTGCATATGGAAAAGCTCTGTGCAAGATGGGTGCCGCGTTTGCTAACAGTCGACCAAAAATTGATTCGAAAAAACATTTCTACCGCAAATTTGTCATTGTATAAGCGTAATCCAAGCGAATTTTTGCGTCGATTCGTAACCGTTGACGAAACGTGGGTCCACCACTACACTCCTGAAACCAAAGAACAGTCTAAACAGTGGATTGGACCAGGGGAACCAACTCCAAAGAAGGCAAAAACAATTTTTTCGGCGAACAAGGTTATGGCTACTGTTTTTTGGGATGCAAGAGGTATTATATACATTGATTACCTTGCAAAGGGTAATACTATCACTGGTCAATACTACGCAGACTTATTGCAACGTTTGAGCCACGAGGTGAAAATTAAACGACCTCATCTGGCGAAGAAAAAAATCTTGTTTCATCACGATAACGCACCAGCGCACACGTCAATCGTTGCGACGGCTAAAATCAACGATCTAAAGTTTGAATTGATGCCGCACCCTCCTTACTCTCCAGACCTAGCCCCGAGTGACTATTTTCTGTTCCCTAATCTCAAAAAATGGCTTGGCGGTAAGAGATTTGCGGACAATGAAGAAGTAATCGAAGCTGTAAATGGTTATTTTGAGGAGCTTGACGAATCAGTCTATAGAGATGGCATTAATAGACTGGAACACCGCTATGAGAAATGTATCAGCCTTGGAGGAGATTATGTTGAGAAATAAAAAAAAAAAATTTTTAAAAACCTTGTTTTTCTTGGTCAGGCCGGAAACTTATCAATCCACCCTCGTATATAACGAAGATGCTTCTGCACTATTATTTCAATTGCCCGACGGGGCCTGCTGAATATTAATCAACTCCATTTTGTGCAAGATGCAAATTGTCCGAAAATATTTTCTGTGGATGTCTACATACATAGGTAAGTGTCTCTACCAAATCTATATGCATATGTTAGATAACCGCATATGCAGGTACAATATGCACGCTTGCGTGAATATAACGAACTGGGTTCTATTTTCTTAATACATTTTTGGAAATCGTTCAGACAAATTGAATCGCTACATTACCGCTTTCATGTTTGTTTATATTAAGCATTCTAGGAATAATAAAAGGTTGTTAGAAATGTTGCCTCTTTTGGTAAATACAGTTACCAGTTACCAGTTAGTGTATAGCATTACATTGAGGAAGGTCTTAATGTACAAAACATCAATATGTCAGAGGAGACAAGTAGAAAAGACTGCTAATAAAATACAGTGAATTTCGGGTATAACGACGATGAAGGGACCATTGTAATATCGTCGTTATATCCGGAAGTCGTTACAGACAAAAATAAACGAGATACAGACACGCATGTATAGTTTTTACCACTTTCGAAAATGATTCATTAAAAGCAGTCGCTGCACCCGAACTCGGCGGTACATCCGAAGTCGCTATAGCCACATCAAATTTGTACTAAAATGTTTTGAATTCAAGGGACTTAGATTGAACGTCGCTATAGCCGATTGGTCGCTGCAACCAAGGTCGTAATGAATGAAATCCACTGAATGCGTATTAAGAGTCGAAAAGGTTTTCAAAGTTATTGAGCCAATCGATTAAGTTTAATAATGTAACTGACGGATCCGGCATACGAAAGTAAGGACGAGCAAAGAGGGGGAAGTCCCTGGGACGCTACTACCTGCCTTTACATTTTTATGTCGATTAGAAGGAGGGCCGCAAACATTTTGCGGTTCCGGACCGAAAGACTCGAAATGTTTTTGTAACATTGTCCCTTTTCCTGTTCGTTCACTTCGGTACGGTAATTAGGCATTTAAAAGGCCGTTTGTCCGAAAACAACTGGATCTCTACGCCAAGTACAAATGTCTCCGAACCGCTTAATTGCTCCCCATACAACGACCGCCCGAATCTAACGGGCTATACGACAACGTGGAACGAGAGCGGCTACGGATTATTAATTCGTACGGATTTCGATTGCAGTGCTCCTGGTCGGTCCTCTCTACCCTTCATCCGAACATTAATTATTTCGCCATAAAACGATAAATCATTCACTGTCTCATAAAAGGCACTCGGGATCCGATAAAACGCCGTTTTGTAACTTGACTGCACTAGAAATTCAACTATAAAATATTCCGTTTGTCGCGGTGGACCGCAGCGATAGAAGTGGATTTGAAACCGTTGACAACTTTCATCTGCGTATTTCGGTTCGTCAAAATAAAATGACAAAAATTGCACTGAAATGTGTTTTGGTCGCTTCGGGTTCCATTTTCAGGTAAATATAATATGAAACAGCAAATAGACCGGTCATCAAAGGGAATCGGAAAACAGTTTTATTTAATGATTAACGTCATTCAAAATGGGATCAGAAACTAACAAATATAATATCTTTTTTTCAAACAGGAATAATACGTAATCTATCCAAAAATATACTTTTCTACATCGATTTTGGATTAATCAGACTATTCTTTTGTGTGTTAAATCAGAAAAGCAAGAGATACGTATGGGATACCCCCAGAGTGGCAGATGAACAATTTTATTTCCTATTTCTAAAATGCCATACTTATTATATTTCCAATATTAAAATCAATAAACCTTTGCGAAATAAAATTTCCTACCATCCTACCATACTTAGAAACATGCTTTTGCAAACCAAAAATCCTTAAAAGGATCTAATGAAATCAGTGTCAAAATAAATAGATTTTTTGCAGCATTCTAGATTGGTTTCAATTTGAATTTCCGGTTATAACAACGTTTTGTTTTTTTTTGTGTCACTTATGGAAGGTTTAGAGCGACAAAACGTTAGATATTAACTGTGAATGAATGAACGAAGTAACGGTAAGACCGCACCGTTATAAAAATCTCTAATAGGCTTGAAAACCCCCATCGACATTGCGACGGTAACGCCTGTTGTTGTCGAGTACTCGCACTTTGCAGCGAAGCTTTTGTTTTTGTTGTATTGTTCACGAATTAAAGGAACAATGAGTCTCACTTCAGTACAGTTCGGTTCCCTTTAGTTGAAAAAAAGCTGCTAAATTGTAAAAATCTACTAATGGCGGGTTCAGACTTTTTCAAACTGCCGCAAACTTTACGCAATAACTACAATTCCACAGTTTAAATATGTGATCGAAAGGAAACACAGAAAATCTTGGACCAGGACAGACGGATCTGGAATCAAACCGGTGTCCTACCGGATTTTAAGCAATGGGCTAAAGTCTAAACCTCTAGGTCATGCCATTAGGTGCAGGAGAAGGAAAAAAAAAACTTTTGGGTGTTTCATTCCCATCAGCCAGTAGTGCTGGTGGGCGGGCAGTCCCTCCGGACTATGCCGGAAGGTAGGGCGGAAGACCCTCTTCAGCATCGTTTCAGGAATAGTAGGAATGAGTGGGTGGCGATTCGGGTGAGAAAGATGAGACGGACGAAATGAAGACAGAAGATAATCAAAGATTATCTGCGGAATATTACTGCACAAGCATTTACCTAACTGATCCAAGGAAGCCACTGAAGAACATGGACTAAGGCGGTCAAGCCAGGAATCGAACCGGCGTCCTCCCGAATGCTAAGCAATAGTCTAAGCCTCTAGGCCATGCCGCTTGGTGCAAGAGAAGAAGTAGCAAAGTAAACGTTTGTAGCGCATCGTTTGTGTAAGTGACATAATATATAGTCCCTAAATCACTCGGAAAAAGTGGCGAGAATCAGCTAATTTAGACATAAACTTTTTATTAAATCCATGTCACACAATAAGATGAAAAACATATAAAACTTGAACTGAAAATGTAATAATAGACATACCTATAATTAGTAGTTTTATGTTTCCGTTATTCTTCGTTGACTATAGTAATACAGACTTCTTTTTAATTATGTTTTGACAATCAATTACTTGCGAAAAAAATGTAACCTTTTAATTTCGTGTTCGTTGCACGCAATGTTGTGTGTGGCCCTAATTTTATTAGCTCAGTGGGAATATTTAAGATTATATCATTAAAGTGGCATAAGAAAGGAAGTGTTTTGTCGTAAAAGTTGGTCAGCATCCCGATTGCAATTATAAGAATGATGGGGGGGGGAGTGAGGGAAAGGAGAAGATCAGAGAGAATTAGGCCCGTAAAGTCCTTAACGTTCATTCGTCATTAAAGAAGATTTTTTTATGGCGGTACGTTTTCATTATTCCACTTGGGTTATATACGTAAGTGGAGACGAAACAAACCGCCGTTAAACAAAAGAAACATTTTTATTTGGGTCGTTAAGGGACCTGTAAAAGTCTTCCGTTCGAAAAACTCCATCAAAGTAGGCCTTCAAAAAATAAAACGCCATTTTGACTTTGCGGTTTTCGTTTCTTCATCGCCTTAGCGGTATCGTAAAATTTTTGAATGCAGTGTGTTTAATGACCTACTATACCTTTATAATTTATAATTTTGATCAGTTTAAATTAGACGCTGTAATTATTTATAAAAGTTGGTTCAAATTGCCATATCTATAGATACATATATTACGATAAACGTTCAATATTTATAAGAGACAACTATAACATTTTACTGTTTAAGTTGTAAACCAAAACAAAAAAAAAGACTTACCGGCATAGTTTGACTTCCGTGTAAGTTGTTGATTGCCGCTTGTGCTTCTTGATGTGAACTGAATTTCACGAAAGCACAACCTAAAACAACAATAAAACAATTAAGAGGTAATTCATAAAATACAAAGCACCTAATGTAAGAAATGATAAGAATAGTGAAACTGGGAAGGTAGGTATATACGAAAGATAAGGTTACTAACAATTACAGTGCATATCAACGTTATATCGTTATATATTTACCTAGCGAAATTTGGGACAAAGGGGGTAAGGTAAGTACCAAATTTTTTTACCACCAATAACAATAGCTTAATTGAAACATTTTTAGAAGAATATTTGTACGGTTTTCTATATATTAAAGTGAATAGATTTTTATCAGTACAGATAATCTGAAATTAATGAGAACAAATTGTTGTTGCTGTCACGTCCTCGCCAGGAATCGAACCCGAGACTCTGGCTTTACACGCCATTGCTCTATCACTAAGCTATACGAGGTAACAGCAATAACAATGACTATCTTGCCTATCTACAGAATCATTGAACCAATGTATAATCATTTATGTCTTTAAAATAAAATTGTACTACATATTTATTTCAATGTTTTCTTATTGCGTCAAGATTATTGTCCGATTATTTTTGGTTTAGGTATATACCTAATTCTTTTTTGTTTTACTTTGAATAAATTTAATGACTTAAAGTTCAATCGGCAGTCATGCATTCAGCACATTTACAATTAAAAACTAAACCAGCTGAGTATGCAAATGGGAACCTGAATCAGTTCGGGATTGACTTGGTAGCCGGGAGTATCTTTCGATTCGCCTGTCGCGATAGTGCCTTATTTGCATCTTCAAATGGACGACGCATAGTTGGATGGGAAGTGAAGGGAGACAGGGGGACGGAGGTAGCATCGGCAACGGGACCGAAGCAGAAGATTCGGAATAGCGACAATTAAGGCTATTCGGGACCGCTTTAATCCAACTTTTATTTGGAATTTACAAGTAATTGGAAGTAAATTCTGTTCACGAGCCCGAGTTCAAACAAGGGCGTTGCCTGTGAACGCAAAAGAAGAGAAAATGGGTCTTTTGAGAGGAAAGATGTCAATTATATGTTCATTCCCTTGCCTGGCTTAAACTGCTTTGAGAAAGCACAAAAGGCATTTTGAAAAACAATGGAATTACAAGAACGTGACTTTATTAAAAGAAAAAGAAAAAACAATAACGCAACTACTACCTCCATATTTTGTATGTATGAAAATGTGGAGATTTCATTTTGAGTACCTTCTTGTAAAAAACAAAATTATTACCAATTGGACAATTTAAGAAATGGTTGGAGGCGTTCGAAATGTGGTTTTACAGGCGCATGATGATACTGTATATAGAAAACGTTAGAAATGAGGAGGTATTAGAAAGAATAGCAGAAAAGAGGATGTTATGGAAGTCAATACGAAATAGATGTGCTAGATTGGTGGGACACCTTCATGAAGGACAGTTAGGAATATTAGCTCAGGATGTGTCCAACTGACTGCATTCACAAGATTGTCAATCCTACGATGACGATGATTCTGATGAACAATCTAACCAACGAAAAGAGAAACAATTTGGGGTCATTGTAATTTATTTATATCGATTTCAAGGATAACGCAAAATGTTAGAATATGTTGACAAGGGTATCATGGAAACATTACCATACTAGCACACTAAAAATTCCTAGTATTTTTAGTAAAGTTTATAAGATAAAATTATTGGCCTAATATTGAATTTATCAATGCATGTTTCTTATATCCACTTCATAGTAACAAGCATGGGCGCAGCAAGGGTGGGTCCGGGGGTGCCTCAGCACTCACTCGATTGGACTCCAGTCAATTCGAGTCCATTCAGATAATAACACAACTTGAAAGTTCGGTTCAAATAGTTCAAGTTCGTAGTCAGTCAGGGCTAGACTCTTGACAAATAGTTAAGGATATTTTGGGGAAATGCGAAGCTAAACTCAGAATAGCGTGGACTGATGGAGGTGTGTGTCCAAACAGTTTTTAGACTGACGCTTCTACGACAATGATGATGAATTGAACTTGTACATTTTGTGCGTGAAAGAAAGTTAACAAGTCAAAGAAGTTCATGGTGGTTAGCGTTATATAAAATACTACAAACGCGCGCTATACGCCATCTGTAGTAGAGTCTGACAGTTTCGCCAGAATAATGACCACCATGAACTTCTTTATTCTAATTTGAGCTACGCCGTTTAATTAAATATTTTTAAAAGCAAATAAAGTTCTCGAAAACTAGTTCTGAAATTGTTACAGGAAATATTCAAATTATTACCCTATTATAAACTTTGATACCAGATCTATGGAAATTAAACTAATTGCAGGTATTTATTGCATGCATTATCTACATGACCTTTGCCCGTACAGAAATTCCCTCACTGCATTTAGTATAATTAATTTTCGCGACAGCAGATTTCCCAGTCTACACATTTGTCTAACTGATTTAAACGAGGTGAAATCATCGTTTTAATGTTTCTATGTGTCTGACTCGTGTTCCCCATAACGGCGTTCGCGTTTAAAATATTCCCTCAAATAAAACTGTCCGCGTTCCAACCGCTAACATTTCCTTTTGCTACATAAAACACATCATTAAAACTTGAATTTTTATTACACCACAATTTTATTACTGCGCATACTTACACCTAAAACAATGAGAAACGGGAGAACTTTTAAACAAATGACTACTAATAAAATCGATCACTGTTAGCCCAGGTTAAACAATTATAGGAGGATAAATGAAAAAACTTTAGATCTTCACTCTCGCCTTCACAGAGCACTGATGGCATATACACGCAAGGAAAATGTGGTGATCTTCTATTCCTTTAAATACTCTTCTGTTTACTTTCTGGAACCTTCTGGAAACATCCGGATGAAAATGTTTAACCGACAGGCAGATTCTATTACACGCATTTCAACTGCATAGAGTTGGAACGGTCGATGACGATTATGACGTAGGTAAGGCGGACGAGGCTTTTACTCCCCAACACTAACGGAACCAATGCGACAGAAGGCGATCAGATCGAGAACGATACGAGAGCGCTACGGCAAAACATTTACTCCGAAAAATCTTAATTATTAAACATATTGAAAATTAGGAAAAAATTATGAAAAGTATATATTTGTTATTGTTGTTTTCAGTAAACTTGCTAGATGCTAATAGTGCAATATCATCTGCAAATCTAAGCGTACTAATCTCTTGCCCCTGTATATCTATCCCTACAGTTGTACTGTCTTTAATGATGTTGATCGCGTCTTCGATGTATAGATTAAAAGTATTTGTGAGAGAGTGTACATCCCTGTCCGACTCCCTTCCTAATATCTACTTCTTTACGTTGCAACCCCAGCCCTATAACTGCCTGTTGCTCTTTATACAAACTAAGTATCACTCTTCTATATCTGATAATAACTATAACTCGATAAAGACATTGCTACCCTCTTCGGCCTTGAATCTTTTTTCATATTATATTATTATATTCTACAAACTTCAACAATTCCAGAAAACGTCTCTATCCTTTATTAAGACCCTTAGGTTCTTATATACAAAATCATGAAACTAACAATGGGATAAGAGATAATTCTTCTTCGAGTTATCTTTTTGAAAGTTTTTTTAAATCAAGTAACTGTGATGTTCTGCTTGGGCGGCTTGCTATAAGAGAAAGGTCTAGAAATCGTCTGTACCAACATAAATTTGAACTCGAGGACTTTGATATTCCTGGCAACGCATTTTCGAGTCCTCCCTTTTAAATATTCCTGATTGTATTCGTATTCGAAGAAATTTTTTAAGAATCTCAAAGTTCGTTGGTTTTGCAGTTAATTCGTGAAGTACGAAATCATGAATAGAAACGGGTCAAATCGAAACGAATTTAAAGTTCGTAAAAGCGAGATTTAATAGGCGACAAGTTAAAAAAGGGTCAACTATTTCAGTGCAAATAGGGTTAAAGTTAACGAGTGACGGTGTCGCTTCTTATCAACTGTTCAAAGTTAAACTCGGGTTCCGAAGAAAATTTCTAATTAAAGTTTTAAGAATCTTGAGGCGATACTTTGTGTGGTTCTCAAGGAAAAAAGTAAAAAAAAAAAAAATAAAGGATAGGTACGGCTAGGTTTGTAGAAAATTTCAAAGGAAACGCTTATTAACTTGTTTATGGACTAATTAAATTCTGACTCAGATATTTCTAAGCCGACGGTGGTTTTATTGTGAAGGTGGAAGGCCGTAGGTATTAAGTGCAGTAGACAGTCTTCGTTACCTCCAAATGAAGTTAATTAAAACAAATTTAATTGCCACGAACAACTACCCCCGGCGATCAAGTGTTTCGAACACAACGATAATACGTAACTCTGCCACCAGATGCATCTTCCTATCCCATATGTCCTTAATGTAGATCGAAACCCGAAGGAAATAATTTTCGGAAGTTTTTTCAAAGAAACAAATTACATAACAGATCTTCGTAAAAATATTGCTTATTATTACTAGTGTTGCCACAGACATACACTTCCGCTTCCGAAATTACGCAAGTTCCGCATACATTTTCACATTCTCGCTTCTGCATCTGGTTCTTTATTTTTATAATGGTACCTTATAGGAACTTAACAAAATTTTATTTTATATATAAGTATTTTTGAAAATCAATATATTTGGACAATTAAACAAGCTGTTAAAACTTATTACTTTTATCTATTGGCAAAGATTTGTTAATAATACCATTGTCTCTTCTTTATTATAGTTTAGAGCCTAAATCTATTTCCTAGTATTTCGGGTGTTGATATTTTCCAAATGCTATTCTCCTATTAGTTTCCTATTTTAATCCAAAAACGTCTGAATGTCTTGTCCCCATTAGCCAATTCTCTTAATAATTTCATTTCAAAAATAATAATACAGTTATAGCGTTTATTTCTTTTGTAGTGTTTGCTCAGTGGTGTCAATTTTAAGTTAAAAGTGCAATTTTGAAGACAAAAGGAAGTTCCATTTGGGATTATTTTAATTGTTGATATTAACGATGTAAGTGCTAAATGCAGAATTTGTAACAAAATATTTACGAAAAGGTCGCACGACCACTGTATTAAACAGTCACCTAAAATCATTACACTTCCGCATCCGCTTCTGTTTTCGTTATGACACAGAAAGTACTAAAATTTAGGTACTGTACATCATTATTTCAAATATAATTCTTTACTTTTCTATATTGTAGAACAAACAGAAAAGCTCAAAACCCCAACGCCAAAACACGACACTAAACTAAACAGTTTACTTCAGTCCCTGAAGAAGGTAACTTTGTTACCGAAAAGTGCTTCGGACAACTACAGTGTCGTGTTTTGGCGTTGGGGTTTTGAGNCTGTCACGTCCTCGCCAGGAATCGAACCCGAGACTCTGGCTTTACACGCCATTGCTCTATCACTAAGCTATACGAGGTAACAGCAATAACAATGACTATCTTGCCTATCTACAGAATCATTGAACCAATGTATAATCATTTATGTCTTTAAAATAAAATTACAATTTTATTTCCTATTTCTAAAATGCCATACTTATTATATTTCCAATATTAAAATCAATAAACCTTTGCGAAATAAAATTTCCTACCATCCTACCATACTTAGAAACATGCTTTTGCAAACCAAAAATCCTTAAAAGGATCTAATGAAATCAGTGTCAAAATAAATAGATTTTTTGCAGCATTCTAGATTGGTTTCAATTTGAATTTCCGGTTATAACAACGTTTTGTTTTTTTTTGTGTCACTTATGGAAGGTTTAGAGCGACAAAACGTTAGATATTAACTGTGAATGAATGAACGAAGTAACGGTAAGACCGCACCGTTATAAAAATCTCTAATAGGCTTGAAAACCCCCATCGACATTGCGACGGTAACGCCTGTTGTTGTCGAGTACTCGCACTTTGCAGCGAAGCTTTTGTTTTTGTTGTATTGTTCACGAATTAAAGGAACAATGAGTCTCACTTCAGTACAGTTCGGTTCCCTTTAGTTGAAAAAAAGCTGCTAAATTGTAAAAATCTACTAATGGCGGGTTCAGACTTTTTCAAACTGCCGCAAACTTTACGCAATAACTACAATTCCACAGTTTAAATATGTGATCGAAAGGAAACACAGAAAATCTTGGACCAGGACAGACGGATCTGGAATCAAACCGGTGTCCTACCGGATTTTAAGCAATGGGCTAAAGTCTAAACCTCTAGGTCATGCCATTAGGTGCAGGAGAAGGAAAAAAAAAACTTTTGGGTGTTTCATTCCCATCAGCCAGTAGTGCTGGTGGGCGGGCAGTCCCTCCGGACTATGCCGGAAGGTAGGGCGGAAGACCCTCTTCAGCATCGTTTCAGGAATAGTAGGAATGAGTGGGTGGCGATTCGGGTGAGAAAGATGAGACGGACGAAATGAAGACAGAAGATAATCAAAGATTATCTGCGGAATATTACTGCACAAGCATTTACCTAACTGATCCAAGGAAGCCACTGAAGAACATGGACTAAGGCGGTCAAGCCAGGAATCGAACCGGCGTCCTCCCGAATGCTAAGCAATAGTCTAAGCCTCTAGGCCATGCCGCTTGGTGCAAGAGAAGAAGTAGCAAAGTAAACGTTTGTAGCGCATCGTTTGTGTAAGTGACATAATATATAGTCCCTAAATCACTCGGAAAAAGTGGCGAGAATCAGCTAATTTAGACATAAACTTTTTATTAAATCCATGTCACACAATAAGATGAAAAACATATAAAACTTGAACTGAAAATGTAATAATAGACATACCTATAATTAGTAGTTTTATGTTTCCGTTATTCTTCGTTGACTATAGTAATACAGACTTCTTTTTAATTATGTTTTGACAATCAATTACTTGCGAAAAAAATGTAACCTTTTAATTTCGTGTTCGTTGCACGCAATGTTGTGTGTGGCCCTAATTTTATTAGCTCAGTGGGAATATTTAAGATTATATCATTAAAGTGGCATAAGAAAGGAAGTGTTTTGTCGTAAAAGTTGGTCAGCATCCCGATTGCAATTATAAGAATGATGGGGGGGGGAGTGAGGGAAAGGAGAAGATCAGAGAGAATTAGGCCCGTAAAGTCCTTAACGTTCATTCGTCATTAAAGAAGATTTTTTTATGGCGGTACGTTTTCATTATTCCACTTGGGTTATATACGTAAGTGGAGACGAAACAAACCGCCGTTAAACAAAAGAAACATTTTTATTTGGGTCGTTAAGGGACCTGTAAAAGTCTTCCGTTCGAAAAACTCCATCAAAGTAGGCCTTCAAAAAATAAAACGCCATTTTGACTTTGCGGTTTTCGTTTCTTCATCGCCTTAGCGGTATCGTAAAATTTTTGAATGCAGTGTGTTTAATGACCTACTATACCTTTATAATTTATAATTTTGATCAGTTTAAATTAGACGCTGTAATTATTTATAAAAGTTGGTTCAAATTGCCATATCTATAGATACATATATTACGATAAACGTTCAATATTTATAAGAGACAACTATAACATTTTACTGTTTAAGTTGTAAACCAAAACAAAAAAAAAGACTTACCGGCATAGTTTGACTTCCGTGTAAGTTGTTGATTGCCGCTTGTGCTTCTTGATGTGAACTGAATTTCACGAAAGCACAACCTAAAACAACAATAAAACAATTAAGAGGTAATTCATAAAATACAAAGCACCTAATGTAAGAAATGATAAGAATAGTGAAACTGGGAAGGTAGGTATATACGAAAGATAAGGTTACTAACAATTACAGTGCATATCAACGTTATATCGTTATATATTTACCTAGCGAAATTTGGGACAAAGGGGGTAAGGTAAGTACCAAATTTTTTTACCACCAATAACAATAGCTTAATTGAAACATTTTTAGAAGAATATTTGTACGGTTTTCTATATATTAAAGTGAATAGATTTTTATCAGTACAGATAATCTGAAATTAATGAGAACAAATTGTTGTTGCTGTCACGTCCTCGCCAGGAATCGAACCCGAGACTCTGGCTTTACACGCCATTGCTCTATCACTAAGCTATACGAGGTAACAGCAATAACAATGACTATCTTGCCTATCTACAGAATCATTGAACCAATGTATAATCATTTATGTCTTTAAAATAAAATTGTACTACATATTTATTTCAATGTTTTCTTATTGCGTCAAGATTATTGTCCGATTATTTTTGGTTTAGGTATATACCTAATTCTTTTTTGTTTTACTTTGAATAAATTTAATGACTTAAAGTTCAATCGGCAGTCATGCATTCAGCACATTTACAATTAAAAACTAAACCAGCTGAGTATGCAAATGGGAACCTGAATCAGTTCGGGATTGACTTGGTAGCCGGGAGTATCTTTCGATTCGCCTGTCGCGATAGTGCCTTATTTGCATCTTCAAATGGACGACGCATAGTTGGATGGGAAGTGAAGGGAGACAGGGGGACGGAGGTAGCATCGGCAACGGGACCGAAGCAGAAGATTCGGAATAGCGACAATTAAGGCTATTCGGGACCGCTTTAATCCAACTTTTATTTGGAATTTACAAGTAATTGGAAGTAAATTCTGTTCACGAGCCCGAGTTCAAACAAGGGCGTTGCCTGTGAACGCAAAAGAAGAGAAAATGGGTCTTTTGAGAGGAAAGATGTCAATTATATGTTCATTCCCTTGCCTGGCTTAAACTGCTTTGAGAAAGCACAAAAGGCATTTTGAAAAACAATGGAATTACAAGAACGTGACTTTATTAAAAGAAAAAGAAAAAACAATAACGCAACTACTACCTCCATATTTTGTATGTATGAAAATGTGGAGATTTCATTTTGAGTACCTTCTTGTAAAAAACAAAATTATTACCAATTGGACAATTTAAGAAATGGTTGGAGGCGTTCGAAATGTGGTTTTACAGGCGCATGATGATACTGTATATAGAAAACGTTAGAAATGAGGAGGTATTAGAAAGAATAGCAGAAAAGAGGATGTTATGGAAGTCAATACGAAATAGATGTGCTAGATTGGTGGGACACCTTCATGAAGGACAGTTAGGAATATTAGCTCAGGATGTGTCCAACTGACTGCATTCACAAGATTGTCAATCCTACGATGACGATGATTCTGATGAACAATCTAACCAACGAAAAGAGAAACAATTTGGGGTCATTGTAATTTATTTATATCGATTTCAAGGATAACGCAAAATGTTAGAATATGTTGACAAGGGTATCATGGAAACATTACCATACTAGCACACTAAAAATTCCTAGTATTTTTAGTAAAGTTTATAAGATAAAATTATTGGCCTAATATTGAATTTATCAATGCATGTTTCTTATATCCACTTCATAGTAACAAGCATGGGCGCAGCAAGGGTGGGTCCGGGGGTGCCTCAGCACTCACTCGATTGGACTCCAGTCAATTCGAGTCCATTCAGATAATAACACAACTTGAAAGTTCGGTTCAAATAGTTCAAGTTCGTAGTCAGTCAGGGCTAGACTCTTGACAAATAGTTAAGGATATTTTGGGGAAATGCGAAGCTAAACTCAGAATAGCGTGGACTGATGGAGGTGTGTGTCCAAACAGTTTTTAGACTGACGCTTCTACGACAATGATGATGAATTGAACTTGTACATTTTGTGCGTGAAAGAAAGTTAACAAGTCAAAGAAGTTCATGGTGGTTAGCGTTATATAAAATACTACAAACGCGCGCTATACGCCATCTGTAGTAGAGTCTGACAGTTTCGCCAGAATAATGACCACCATGAACTTCTTTATTCTAATTTGAGCTACGCCGTTTAATTAAATATTTTTAAAAGCAAATAAAGTTCTCGAAAACTAGTTCTGAAATTGTTACAGGAAATATTCAAATTATTACCCTATTATAAACTTTGATACCAGATCTATGGAAATTAAACTAATTGCAGGTATTTATTGCATGCATTATCTACATGACCTTTGCCCGTACAGAAATTCCCTCACTGCATTTAGTATAATTAATTTTCGCGACAGCAGATTTCCCAGTCTACACATTTGTCTAACTGATTTAAACGAGGTGAAATCATCGTTTTAATGTTTCTATGTGTCTGACTCGTGTTCCCCATAACGGCGTTCGCGTTTAAAATATTCCCTCAAATAAAACTGTCCGCGTTCCAACCGCTAACATTTCCTTTTGCTACATAAAACACATCATTAAAACTTGAATTTTTATTACACCACAATTTTATTACTGCGCATACTTACACCTAAAACAATGAGAAACGGGAGAACTTTTAAACAAATGACTACTAATAAAATCGATCACTGTTAGCCCAGGTTAAACAATTATAGGAGGATAAATGAAAAAACTTTAGATCTTCACTCTCGCCTTCACAGAGCACTGATGGCATATACACGCAAGGAAAATGTGGTGATCTTCTATTCCTTTAAATACTCTTCTGTTTACTTTCTGGAACCTTCTGGAAACATCCGGATGAAAATGTTTAACCGACAGGCAGATTCTATTACACGCATTTCAACTGCATAGAGTTGGAACGGTCGATGACGATTATGACGTAGGTAAGGCGGACGAGGCTTTTACTCCCCAACACTAACGGAACCAATGCGACAGAAGGCGATCAGATCGAGAACGATACGAGAGCGCTACGGCAAAACATTTACTCCGAAAAATCTTAATTATTAAACATATTGAAAATTAGGAAAAAATTATGAAAAGTATATATTTGTTATTGTTGTTTTCAGTAAACTTGCTAGATGCTAATAGTGCAATATCATCTGCAAATCTAAGCGTACTAATCTCTTGCCCCTGTATATCTATCCCTACAGTTGTACTGTCTTTAATGATGTTGATCGCGTCTTCGATGTATAGATTAAAAGTATTTGTGAGAGAGTGTACATCCCTGTCCGACTCCCTTCCTAATATCTACTTCTTTACGTTGCAACCCCAGCCCTATAACTGCCTGTTGCTCTTTATACAAACTAAGTATCACTCTTCTATATCTGATAATAACTATAACTCGATAAAGACATTGCTACCCTCTTCGGCCTTGAATCTTTTTTCATATTATATTATTATATTCTACAAACTTCAACAATTCCAGAAAACGTCTCTATCCTTTATTAAGACCCTTAGGTTCTTATATACAAAATCATGAAACTAACAATGGGATAAGAGATAATTCTTCTTCGAGTTATCTTTTTGAAAGTTTTTTTAAATCAAGTAACTGTGATGTTCTGCTTGGGCGGCTTGCTATAAGAGAAAGGTCTAGAAATCGTCTGTACCAACATAAATTTGAACTCGAGGACTTTGATATTCCTGGCAACGCATTTTCGAGTCCTCCCTTTTAAATATTCCTGATTGTATTCGTATTCGAAGAAATTTTTTAAGAATCTCAAAGTTCGTTGGTTTTGCAGTTAATTCGTGAAGTACGAAATCATGAATAGAAACGGGTCAAATCGAAACGAATTTAAAGTTCGTAAAAGCGAGATTTAATAGGCGACAAGTTAAAAAAGGGTCAACTATTTCAGTGCAAATAGGGTTAAAGTTAACGAGTGACGGTGTCGCTTCTTATCAACTGTTCAAAGTTAAACTCGGGTTCCGAAGAAAATTTCTAATTAAAGTTTTAAGAATCTTGAGGCGATACTTTGTGTGGTTCTCAAGGAAAAAAGTAAAAAAAAAAAAAATAAAGGA
>NW_020439068.1:378295-387562 GCF_000699045.2 Agrilus planipennis | reverse complement strand
ATCCCTGGATCTCCGCTATTTAGTTTAGTTTAATTACGTTTATGATGATGATGTTAAGGTCCATTGAACATCTACCTTGTTGGCTTCGGGTCATGTTCACTGAACCTTAACAACTATCAGTATAAATTAGGATTAGTTCTCATTTAGGTTTAGTTTACTTCAGTCCCTGAAGAAGGTAACTTTGTTACCGAAAAGTGCTTCGGACAACTACAGTGTCGTGTTTTGGCGTTGGGGTTTTGAGCTTTTCTGTTTGTTCTACAACAACCGCCAAAGTTTTTCCAATCTTCATATTTCTATATTGTATTTATTATGATTTTATTTCATTTTCTAAATTTAAAAAATTAATGACAAATAGAACAAAACAAACTTTCTCATTAATTTTTAAATTCTATTGACTTTATTTTTAGTTTAATTTTGTTTTTCAACAATGCAGTGAACTTAAGAAATAATATTTGCTAAGGTACGGAGTATATAGGTACATAAAAACTATCGGCATGTTGATCAAACTTGCACTTTTTAAAAATAACCTAACCAAAAACTACTAACAAAAAACTCCATACTATTTTTACTTTTCGATTTTAATTATATTTAAAGGTCGTTAAAACGAATGGTATATTAAGAATCTTATCTCTCGCCATGTTCCAGTTTTAATTTTAATTACTTAAAGGGAGTTGAAACAAACCAAACATCAGAGGAAGCACGGATGAACAAATGCACAGGGTCGGCCTGACAAGCACTGTGCTCTCGCCGTGCAATTAATTTACACCGATTAGTCATTGTTCAAGTCCAATGCTTCGTCTGTTGTCGAGATGATAAAGAAAAAAAAGACTGGGAACGACGAGAATGAGAGAAAGAGAAGGCGAATAAGAAGATAAAGTGCCCAATTTTAACCCTAATGGAGTGTGCCGAATGATTAATACACTTTTCAAAACGAGAAACTAAGATTATTGTGAAAAACCAGAAGACGCCGTTGCACAATTTTGGAAACATCTTATGCAAACAAAAGAGGGCGCTTTCAGAAGAAGAGTTTTTTCTTTAAAATTCAATTAAAAGTGGAGTCCGGTCAAGTATGAGTGAGATACCACCATGAGAAAAAGAGGCATGCATCCCCATAATACTAAAGCCACCTGTTTACCATGTAGTGATTAGGAAGTAAATACGGAAAGACCTATTTTCTGTCCAACAATTTACCATGGACTTCGCCTTCCAAAACTGACCCTACCGATAGGTATAGGTCTGACGAAGGACGCTGGCGAGCGGTCGCGCAGGTACTTGCCCATTTATGACCTATTTGGGTATAAGTCACTTGAAACCGATACACAAATAAGCATTCAGTAGGCGTAAATTATAGTATTAATACAGATGGGACAGTAGTGTACTAGAAAATAATGTAAAAACATGACTTATCAAAAAGAAAAAATTAACCTATTGCTTTTGTTTTATAGTTAGTTTTCACATTCACTCTCATCATGGGAATCTCTATCACTGTCACCAACATCAACAATTAGTTCTTCTGTTTGTCTGTCTATTACTTGTTCACTGATCCCTATTTTTAAATATTTAATCTACGCCCCTGATAGGAATATTGAAGAGTGACGACTGCAATCTTTATACCTAAAACTGCCTACTTTTGCCACCGCGCATCCACGCCATTTTAAAATTTCCGCCAGCTTCCAGCGTCAGGCCTGTAGTTTAATAATAAACTTACCTTTGCTAGCGCCGTCAGGTCCTCGTAAGATAGTGCACTCTTCTATTGTACCGTAGGGTGCGAAAATTTGCCGGACATCTTCTTCGGTCTGTTGCTTGCTCAGCATGCCCACAAACAGCTTCCGGTCTGCGCTTGCAAAACAACAAAAGAATTATTAGTCGTGTGCGTCGGCATCTTTTTGATCACGCGACAAAGTACAAACATTCAGACAGTTCTAACGCAGGTGCAGTATCACAGTTCCGATTATAGGCAGTAATACAGTAATGCGATAAACTAAATAGCATGCATAAAAGTTTGGCTGCACACAACGGTCACGGAGAATCGCATTAAACTTTGGTCGGTATCATCTCGGACGAATTGGGTGATGTGTTTCGTCATATAATTAAGAACAACAGCGAGAGGCGTCTCTAATCACCTTGTACATTGACAGATCACGCAACAAGTTATACAACGACGAAGTAAGCGCCATTTTAAATTCAACAGTATTACAGCAGAACCTCGACGATTTAAACACCTGATACGTAAAACGGCCCACCATTTAATGTTCATTTTATTCCTAAGGTCGGTTGTCCACGAAGCCGATCTTACTACAGTCGGAATGACGACGGTTAGACAACAAACATCCGGCACGTATCCGATACGTAACTAATATCACTTCTATAACGACACGATCCGGCACGAGTCAGACAATGTATACTCTAAACACACGGCTTATAACGATCGGATCCGATTCCTCATCGACTATGTCTTTATTCTTTTCTTTATTAACGAATGTACCCTGAGATGAACATTCGCTACATGAACATGAATCTTTCGTCATATGTTCATATAAGCGAAGCCCTTTTCTGATTACTGTAGTAATTGGTCACTTGAAGTTGACATTTTGACTGTACTTAGATTAACTGCCCTCGATCTATTTTATACGGAATGAAGAATTCAATTTGATTAGGATATCAATGTCTTTTCACTTGATGCACTTACGATCCGATCCGGTTTCTGTCAACGTCCCAACCGTCCGACCACAGTTTGATCGGCTTCGTGTATAACCAGCCTAACGTAAAAAATGTACTAATGTTAATATTTTTGATTGTAGATTTACAATGCTTGGCGATTTCGCCTACAATTAATATTATTGTTTGCCTAAGTATTCATACGATAAGTAATAGCTCTTTAACTTCATGTTAAAGACATTTAAACTTTAACGTAACAATGGGGTTCTACTGTAGTACCTAAGGGCGACAGTATTTTAATACGAAACTATGTACCTTACTTATATAACAGCATCTGGTTGTAATATCGGAGCAAACTATACAAAAATTCCGATTTTGATGGTTCCAGGAAAGACTAACGAAGTCCTTGTATATGTCCTTGTTTTCTGCCTTGTTAAAGAATTTTAATGATGTATCGTCAGGACCAAAAGAAGTTAAAATTTAGTTTCTAACATAGAATTATTAGGTACATATACTGGGGATACATTCTAATAAATAAAAGTAAAACAACTATATATCATACAGAAATCGTTATCATTCTAATGAGTGTCTTGTTACGTTCAGAATAAAATAAGAAAGTTTGCTCTCACAATAAGTATTCTTCTTTTACGTTAACCTGACGAAATACTAGAAAGTTGTTAAAAATTCAGCTCCTTTGGTAGTCTATTTTTAAATACAGGAACTTGTCTGTAAATGGTGCATATTTTCGTTATTTGCAATTCAATAAACCCAAATCAAAAGCACTCTAGATCTATTCAGATTGTACAGTTAAAGCGGTTGTCTACGAAGGGATGAGGATACAACATTAATTGGAATGCGTTTGTCACATGTTGCAGCGAAACTTTTAGGCTTTTCGGTGTTTCGTTTTGGATGAATCATTTTCATTTGTAACGACGAATTGATGAAAAAAAATTTAGAGCATTTACGAAATATTTTTAGATATATCATAGGTACCTATGCAGGGCGCGGATACGGTAAACAAAATGGCTAGTTCTAAATGAATTAACAAAATGACAGTAGTACACAGTAATCTTAGTTTGTGGCAAAACGTTCCATCCTGTATATGTAAATTAGCGCGGATCGCCTGTTTCTCGATTAATATTTTTTTTTATTCTGCTGAAATTACTTTTTGACGTACGTCTTCAGAAAGTTTTTGTTACGACCAAAATTTTTTAAATGGTAAATGTAAAAAAAGTGAAGCCTTCACATTTAATANAAAAATGTAACCTTTTAATTTCGTGTTCGTTGCACGCAATGTTGTGTGTGGCCCTAATTTTATTAGCTCAGTGGGAATATTTAAGATTATATCATTAAAGTGGCATAAGAAAGGAAGTGTTTTGTCGTAAAAGTTGGTCAGCATCCCGATTGCAATTATAAGAATGATGGGGGGGGGAGTGAGGGAAAGGAGAAGATCAGAGAGAATTAGGCCCGTAAAGTCCTTAACGTTCATTCGTCATTAAAGAAGATTTTTTTATGGCGGTACGTTTTCATTATTCCACTTGGGTTATATACGTAAGTGGAGACGAAACAAACCGCCGTTAAACAAAAGAAACATTTTTATTTGGGTCGTTAAGGGACCTGTAAAAGTCTTCCGTTCGAAAAACTCCATCAAAGTAGGCCTTCAAAAAATAAAACGCCATTTTGACTTTGCGGTTTTCGTTTCTTCATCGCCTTAGCGGTATCGTAAAATTTTTGAATGCAGTGTGTTTAATGACCTACTATACCTTTATAATTTATAATTTTGATCAGTTTAAATTAGACGCTGTAATTATTTATAAAAGTTGGTTCAAATTGCCATATCTATAGATACATATATTACGATAAACGTTCAATATTTATAAGAGACAACTATAACATTTTACTGTTTAAGTTGTAAACCAAAACAAAAAAAAAGACTTACCGGCATAGTTTGACTTCCGTGTAAGTTGTTGATTGCCGCTTGTGCTTCTTGATGTGAACTGAATTTCACGAAAGCACAACCTAAAACAACAATAAAACAATTAAGAGGTAATTCATAAAATACAAAGCACCTAATGTAAGAAATGATAAGAATAGTGAAACTGGGAAGGTAGGTATATACGAAAGATAAGGTTACTAACAATTACAGTGCATATCAACGTTATATCGTTATATATTTACCTAGCGAAATTTGGGACAAAGGGGGTAAGGTAAGTACCAAATTTTTTTACCACCAATAACAATAGCTTAATTGAAACATTTTTAGAAGAATATTTGTACGGTTTTCTATATATTAAAGTGAATAGATTTTTATCAGTACAGATAATCTGAAATTAATGAGAACAAATTGTTGTTGCTGTCACGTCCTCGCCAGGAATCGAACCCGAGACTCTGGCTTTACACGCCATTGCTCTATCACTAAGCTATACGAGGTAACAGCAATAACAATGACTATCTTGCCTATCTACAGAATCATTGAACCAATGTATAATCATTTATGTCTTTAAAATAAAATTGTACTACATATTTATTTCAATGTTTTCTTATTGCGTCAAGATTATTGTCCGATTATTTTTGGTTTAGGTATATACCTAATTCTTTTTTGTTTTACTTTGAATAAATTTAATGACTTAAAGTTCAATCGGCAGTCATGCATTCAGCACATTTACAATTAAAAACTAAACCAGCTGAGTATGCAAATGGGAACCTGAATCAGTTCGGGATTGACTTGGTAGCCGGGAGTATCTTTCGATTCGCCTGTCGCGATAGTGCCTTATTTGCATCTTCAAATGGACGACGCATAGTTGGATGGGAAGTGAAGGGAGACAGGGGGACGGAGGTAGCATCGGCAACGGGACCGAAGCAGAAGATTCGGAATAGCGACAATTAAGGCTATTCGGGACCGCTTTAATCCAACTTTTATTTGGAATTTACAAGTAATTGGAAGTAAATTCTGTTCACGAGCCCGAGTTCAAACAAGGGCGTTGCCTGTGAACGCAAAAGAAGAGAAAATGGGTCTTTTGAGAGGAAAGATGTCAATTATATGTTCATTCCCTTGCCTGGCTTAAACTGCTTTGAGAAAGCACAAAAGGCATTTTGAAAAACAATGGAATTACAAGAACGTGACTTTATTAAAAGAAAAAGAAAAAACAATAACGCAACTACTACCTCCATATTTTGTATGTATGAAAATGTGGAGATTTCATTTTGAGTACCTTCTTGTAAAAAACAAAATTATTACCAATTGGACAATTTAAGAAATGGTTGGAGGCGTTCGAAATGTGGTTTTACAGGCGCATGATGATACTGTATATAGAAAACGTTAGAAATGAGGAGGTATTAGAAAGAATAGCAGAAAAGAGGATGTTATGGAAGTCAATACGAAATAGATGTGCTAGATTGGTGGGACACCTTCATGAAGGACAGTTAGGAATATTAGCTCAGGATGTGTCCAACTGACTGCATTCACAAGATTGTCAATCCTACGATGACGATGATTCTGATGAACAATCTAACCAACGAAAAGAGAAACAATTTGGGGTCATTGTAATTTATTTATATCGATTTCAAGGATAACGCAAAATGTTAGAATATGTTGACAAGGGTATCATGGAAACATTACCATACTAGCACACTAAAAATTCCTAGTATTTTTAGTAAAGTTTATAAGATAAAATTATTGGCCTAATATTGAATTTATCAATGCATGTTTCTTATATCCACTTCATAGTAACAAGCATGGGCGCAGCAAGGGTGGGTCCGGGGGTGCCTCAGCACTCACTCGATTGGACTCCAGTCAATTCGAGTCCATTCAGATAATAACACAACTTGAAAGTTCGGTTCAAATAGTTCAAGTTCGTAGTCAGTCAGGGCTAGACTCTTGACAAATAGTTAAGGATATTTTGGGGAAATGCGAAGCTAAACTCAGAATAGCGTGGACTGATGGAGGTGTGTGTCCAAACAGTTTTTAGACTGACGCTTCTACGACAATGATGATGAATTGAACTTGTACATTTTGTGCGTGAAAGAAAGTTAACAAGTCAAAGAAGTTCATGGTGGTTAGCGTTATATAAAATACTACAAACGCGCGCTATACGCCATCTGTAGTAGAGTCTGACAGTTTCGCCAGAATAATGACCACCATGAACTTCTTTATTCTAATTTGAGCTACGCCGTTTAATTAAATATTTTTAAAAGCAAATAAAGTTCTCGAAAACTAGTTCTGAAATTGTTACAGGAAATATTCAAATTATTACCCTATTATAAACTTTGATACCAGATCTATGGAAATTAAACTAATTGCAGGTATTTATTGCATGCATTATCTACATGACCTTTGCCCGTACAGAAATTCCCTCACTGCATTTAGTATAATTAATTTTCGCGACAGCAGATTTCCCAGTCTACACATTTGTCTAACTGATTTAAACGAGGTGAAATCATCGTTTTAATGTTTCTATGTGTCTGACTCGTGTTCCCCATAACGGCGTTCGCGTTTAAAATATTCCCTCAAATAAAACTGTCCGCGTTCCAACCGCTAACATTTCCTTTTGCTACATAAAACACATCATTAAAACTTGAATTTTTATTACACCACAATTTTATTACTGCGCATACTTACACCTAAAACAATGAGAAACGGGAGAACTTTTAAACAAATGACTACTAATAAAATCGATCACTGTTAGCCCAGGTTAAACAATTATAGGAGGATAAATGAAAAAACTTTAGATCTTCACTCTCGCCTTCACAGAGCACTGATGGCATATACACGCAAGGAAAATGTGGTGATCTTCTATTCCTTTAAATACTCTTCTGTTTACTTTCTGGAACCTTCTGGAAACATCCGGATGAAAATGTTTAACCGACAGGCAGATTCTATTACACGCATTTCAACTGCATAGAGTTGGAACGGTCGATGACGATTATGACGTAGGTAAGGCGGACGAGGCTTTTACTCCCCAACACTAACGGAACCAATGCGACAGAAGGCGATCAGATCGAGAACGATACGAGAGCGCTACGGCAAAACATTTACTCCGAAAAATCTTAATTATTAAACATATTGAAAATTAGGAAAAAATTATGAAAAGTATATATTTGTTATTGTTGTTTTCAGTAAACTTGCTAGATGCTAATAGTGCAATATCATCTGCAAATCTAAGCGTACTAATCTCTTGCCCCTGTATATCTATCCCTACAGTTGTACTGTCTTTAATGATGTTGATCGCGTCTTCGATGTATAGATTAAAAGTATTTGTGAGAGAGTGTACATCCCTGTCCGACTCCCTTCCTAATATCTACTTCTTTACGTTGCAACCCCAGCCCTATAACTGCCTGTTGCTCTTTATACAAACTAAGTATCACTCTTCTATATCTGATAATAACTATAACTCGATAAAGACATTGCTACCCTCTTCGGCCTTGAATCTTTTTTCATATTATATTATTATATTCTACAAACTTCAACAATTCCAGAAAACGTCTCTATCCTTTATTAAGACCCTTAGGTTCTTATATACAAAATCATGAAACTAACAATGGGATAAGAGATAATTCTTCTTCGAGTTATCTTTTTGAAAGTTTTTTTAAATCAAGTAACTGTGATGTTCTGCTTGGGCGGCTTGCTATAAGAGAAAGGTCTAGAAATCGTCTGTACCAACATAAATTTGAACTCGAGGACTTTGATATTCCTGGCAACGCATTTTCGAGTCCTCCCTTTTAAATATTCCTGATTGTATTCGTATTCGAAGAAATTTTTTAAGAATCTCAAAGTTCGTTGGTTTTGCAGTTAATTCGTGAAGTACGAAATCATGAATAGAAACGGGTCAAATCGAAACGAATTTAAAGTTCGTAAAAGCGAGATTTAATAGGCGACAAGTTAAAAAAGGGTCAACTATTTCAGTGCAAATAGGGTTAAAGTTAACGAGTGACGGTGTCGCTTCTTATCAACTGTTCAAAGTTAAACTCGGGTTCCGAAGAAAATTTCTAATTAAAGTTTTAAGAATCTTGAGGCGATACTTTGTGTGGTTCTCAAGGAAAAAAGTAAAAAAAAAAAAAATAAAGGATAGGTACGGCTAGGTTTGTAGAAAATTTCAAAGGAAACGCTTATTAACTTGTTTATGGACTAATTAAATTCTGACTCAGATATTTCTAAGCCGACGGTGGTTTTATTGTGAAGGTGGAAGGCCGTAGGTATTAAGTGCAGTAGACAGTCTTCGTTACCTCCAAATGAAGTTAATTAAAACAAATTTAATTGCCACGAACAACTACCCCCGGCGATCAAGTGTTTCGAACACAACGATAATACGTAACTCTGCCACCAGATGCATCTTCCTATCCCATATGTCCTTAATGTAGATCGAAACCCGAAGGAAATAATTTTCGGAAGTTTTTTCAAAGAAACAAATTACATAACAGATCTTCGTAAAAATATTGCTTATTATTACTAGTGTTGCCACAGACATACACTTCCGCTTCCGAAATTACGCAAGTTCCGCATACATTTTCACATTCTCGCTTCTGCATCTGGTTCTTTATTTTTATAATGGTACCTTATAGGAACTTAACAAAATTTTATTTTATATATAAGTATTTTTGAAAATCAATATA
>NW_020439068.1:369934-376183 GCF_000699045.2 Agrilus planipennis | reverse complement strand
GTTTTATAGTTAGTTTTCACATTCACTCTCATCATGGGAATCTCTATCACTGTCACCAACATCAACAATTAGTTCTTCTGTTTGTCTGTCTATTACTTGTTCACTGATCCCTATTTTTAAATATTTAATCTACGCCCCTGATAGGAATATTGAAGAGTGACGACTGCAATCTTTATACCTAAAACTGCCTACTTTTGCCACCGCGCATCCACGCCATTTTAAAATTTCCGCCAGCTTCCAGCGTCAGGCCTGTAGTTTAATAATAAACTTACCTTTGCTAGCGCCGTCAGGTCCTCGTAAGATAGTGCACTCTTCTATTGTACCGTAGGGTGCGAAAATTTGCCGGACATCTTCTTCGGTCTGTTGCTTGCTCAGCATGCCCACAAACAGCTTCCGGTCTGCGCTTGCAAAACAACAAAAGAATTATTAGTCGTGTGCGTCGGCATCTTTTTGATCACGCGACAAAGTACAAACATTCAGACAGTTCTAACGCAGGTGCAGTATCACAGTTCCGATTATAGGCAGTAATACAGTAATGCGATAAACTAAATAGCATGCATAAAAGTTTGGCTGCACACAACGGTCACGGAGAATCGCATTAAACTTTGGTCGGTATCATCTCGGACGAATTGGGTGATGTGTTTCGTCATATAATTAAGAACAACAGCGAGAGGCGTCTCTAATCACCTTGTACATTGACAGATCACGCAACAAGTTATACAACGACGAAGTAAGCGCCATTTTAAATTCAACAGTATTACAGCAGAACCTCGACGATTTAAACACCTGATACGTAAAACGGCCCACCATTTAATGTTCATTTTATTCCTAAGGTCGGTTGTCCACGAAGCCGATCTTACTACAGTCGGAATGACGACGGTTAGACAACAAACATCCGGCACGTATCCGATACGTAACTAATATCACTTCTATAACGACACGATCCGGCACGAGTCAGACAATGTATACTCTAAACACACGGCTTATAACGATCGGATCCGATTCCTCATCGACTATGTCTTTATTCTTTTCTTTATTAACGAATGTACCCTGAGATGAACATTCGCTACATGAACATGAATCTTTCGTCATATGTTCATATAAGCGAAGCCCTTTTCTGATTACTGTAGTAATTGGTCACTTGAAGTTGACATTTTGACTGTACTTAGATTAACTGCCCTCGATCTATTTTATACGGAATGAAGAATTCAATTTGATTAGGATATCAATGTCTTTTCACTTGATGCACTTACGATCCGATCCGGTTTCTGTCAACGTCCCAACCGTCCGACCACAGTTTGATCGGCTTCGTGTATAACCAGCCTAACGTAAAAAATGTACTAATGTTAATATTTTTGATTGTAGATTTACAATGCTTGGCGATTTCGCCTACAATTAATATTATTGTTTGCCTAAGTATTCATACGATAAGTAATAGCTCTTTAACTTCATGTTAAAGACATTTAAACTTTAACGTAACAATGGGGTTCTACTGTAGTACCTAAGGGCGACAGTATTTTAATACGAAACTATGTACCTTACTTATATAACAGCATCTGGTTGTAATATCGGAGCAAACTATACAAAAATTCCGATTTTGATGGTTCCAGGAAAGACTAACGAAGTCCTTGTATATGTCCTTGTTTTCTGCCTTGTTAAAGAATTTTAATGATGTATCGTCAGGACCAAAAGAAGTTAAAATTTAGTTTCTAACATAGAATTATTAGGTACATATACTGGGGATACATTCTAATAAATAAAAGTAAAACAACTATATATCATACAGAAATCGTTATCATTCTAATGAGTGTCTTGTTACGTTCAGAATAAAATAAGAAAGTTTGCTCTCACAATAAGTATTCTTCTTTTACGTTAACCTGACGAAATACTAGAAAGTTGTTAAAAATTCAGCTCCTTTGGTAGTCTATTTTTAAATACAGGAACTTGTCTGTAAATGGTGCATATTTTCGTTATTTGCAATTCAATAAACCCAAATCAAAAGCACTCTAGATCTATTCAGATTGTACAGTTAAAGCGGTTGTCTACGAAGGGATGAGGATACAACATTAATTGGAATGCGTTTGTCACATGTTGCAGCGAAACTTTTAGGCTTTTCGGTGTTTCGTTTTGGATGAATCATTTTCATTTGTAACGACGAATTGATGAAAAAAAATTTAGAGCATTTACGAAATATTTTTAGATATATCATAGGTACCTATGCAGGGCGCGGATACGGTAAACAAAATGGCTAGTTCTAAATGAATTAACAAAATGACAGTAGTACACAGTAATCTTAGTTTGTGGCAAAACGTTCCATCCTGTATATGTAAATTAGCGCGGATCGCCTGTTTCTCGATTAATATTTTTTTTTATTCTGCTGAAATTACTTTTTGACGTACGTCTTCAGAAAGTTTTTGTTACGACCAAAATTTTTTAAATGGTAAATGTAAAAAAAGTGAAGCCTTCACATTTAATAGAAAAACTCTGAACTTAATTCTGGTTAATAATCTTGTATTTATTTGCAAAAAATGCCGACGTGTCGCTCCTGGGTTTGGAGCTTTTAATTATAAGCAGTGACAGTTAACAGCTTCTTGCTGTTACCATTCAAAAACCATTAAATGGTTAAAAACAGTTTTCCTAAATTATTCTACAGAGTTTCCAATTAGCTAGGAGCTATGTTGATTGTCACTACTAATAACTAAAACCAAGCAAATAACCTTGAAAAAGATCCAAACCAAGAGCGAAACGTCGGAAATTTTTTCACATAAATATAAGAATATCAACCAGAATTAAGTTCAGAGCTTTTTTAATTCAATTCATACTTGTTAACATTTAATGACTCGACAATATTTGAGAGACTTCTAAATACAAAATAAATAAAAGACCATCATTAATTTTCAAACTTTGTGGACTACTTTTAAAAAGCTTTCGATCAAGCTAATAATATTTTTCATACAGAATCTAAAAAAAATATATTAGGAAAAAGTGATTGATAAGGTTAATTTCTCTGTGAATATTTATCTAAAATTTAAAAATGGGCGGCTTCACTAAATAAGACGGTATTTGTTAGTGTAGCTGCGGCATTGAAAATAGCTGGGAGAAGGACCCTTAATGTCCTCTAAAGATAGATGATAATAATCCTTCTGGTTGGTGTATTTCGTTTCCGAAGTTGTTTGTTGTTTGTTTGACTCATTCAAAGCGGCCGCTGCCGCGGAAGAACTTTGAAAACCGTAATTGAATCGAAATCGTCTTGGAAATCACCGACGGGTTCATAATGGTAGGACAAAATGAACTAAGGGATCTCTCTAGCGTCACTCTCTGTGACCTATGTCTCGGTTTCAGACGGATCTTTCGAAAATTAAGTCTGCTCTCACTCCGAAATTGTCACGTTCAAACTTTGGCAATCTCCCCAACTAGTCATGCACACACACATATATATATATATACATACGTGTGTACTATTAGGATATTTACTAGTTTAACACGTTGATGGTTGCCGAAGAAGTTAGCGAAACTATACATACAAGATATATTCAAAGGAACACCATTGCTATAAGTATCTCGTGCAGAGTTATTAAACTGTGAATGTTAAGTGAAAGTGAAATTTCTTTACCCACGGTTGTGTAAGTTCGTTTCGTGCGAGTTGCTATGTAACGAAATCATGCAACGCAATTCCCCCGCTGTCTTTCCCTATGTATGCTTAGATCTTTAAAACTACGCAACGGATTTTAATGCGTTTTTCTTTTAATAGATAGAGTAATTCAAGAGNCCTGTTGCTCTTTATACAAACTAAGTATCACTCTTCTATATCTGATAATAACTATAACTCGATAAAGACATTGCTACCCTCTTCGGCCTTGAATCTTTTTTCATATTATATTATTATATTCTACAAACTTCAACAATTCCAGAAAACGTCTCTATCCTTTATTAAGACCCTTAGGTTCTTATATACAAAATCATGAAACTAACAATGGGATAAGAGATAATTCTTCTTCGAGTTATCTTTTTGAAAGTTTTTTTAAATCAAGTAACTGTGATGTTCTGCTTGGGCGGCTTGCTATAAGAGAAAGGTCTAGAAATCGTCTGTACCAACATAAATTTGAACTCGAGGACTTTGATATTCCTGGCAACGCATTTTCGAGTCCTCCCTTTTAAATATTCCTGATTGTATTCGTATTCGAAGAAATTTTTTAAGAATCTCAAAGTTCGTTGGTTTTGCAGTTAATTCGTGAAGTACGAAATCATGAATAGAAACGGGTCAAATCGAAACGAATTTAAAGTTCGTAAAAGCGAGATTTAATAGGCGACAAGTTAAAAAAGGGTCAACTATTTCAGTGCAAATAGGGTTAAAGTTAACGAGTGACGGTGTCGCTTCTTATCAACTGTTCAAAGTTAAACTCGGGTTCCGAAGAAAATTTCTAATTAAAGTTTTAAGAATCTTGAGGCGATACTTTGTGTGGTTCTCAAGGAAAAAAGTAAAAAAAAAAAAAATAAAGGATAGGTACGGCTAGGTTTGTAGAAAATTTCAAAGGAAACGCTTATTAACTTGTTTATGGACTAATTAAATTCTGACTCAGATATTTCTAAGCCGACGGTGGTTTTATTGTGAAGGTGGAAGGCCGTAGGTATTAAGTGCAGTAGACAGTCTTCGTTACCTCCAAATGAAGTTAATTAAAACAAATTTAATTGCCACGAACAACTACCCCCGGCGATCAAGTGTTTCGAACACAACGATAATACGTAACTCTGCCACCAGATGCATCTTCCTATCCCATATGTCCTTAATGTAGATCGAAACCCGAAGGAAATAATTTTCGGAAGTTTTTTCAAAGAAACAAATTACATAACAGATCTTCGTAAAAATATTGCTTATTATTACTAGTGTTGCCACAGACATACACTTCCGCTTCCGAAATTACGCAAGTTCCGCATACATTTTCACATTCTCGCTTCTGCATCTGGTTCTTTATTTTTATAATGGTACCTTATAGGAACTTAACAAAATTTTATTTCTTATCTTTTTGAAAATCAATATATCGAAACAAAAAAGCAAGTCGTACTTTATTATTTTTATGTGTTGGCTGAACATGACCGTTTTCAAAACACAATTTAAATGGAATTGCTGCTTGCAAAGCTGCATGTCGTGCGGCGTTATAGCCGGCAAAATTTTGTTAATAAAAATACTGTACTTGTGCAAATAACTTTATTATAGTTTAGGGCCTAAATGTCATTTCCTAGTATTTCGTATATTCATATTTTCCAAATTTATTAGTTTCCTACTTTAATCTAAAAACGTCCAGGACTTTCAGCTCCCCCTTAGCCAGTTCTCCTAATAATTTCATTTCGAAAATACTAATACAGTTATAGCGTTTATTTATTTTGTATAGTGTTTGCTCAGTGGTGTAAATTTTAAGTTAAAAGTGCAATTTTGAAGTCAAAAAGAAGTTCCATTTGGGATTATTTTGTTGATGTTAACGATGCAAGTGTTAAATGCAAAATTTGTAACAAAACATTTGCTAAAAGGGCGCACGATCTCTGCATTAAAGAATGACCTAAATCATTACACTTCCACACTCGCATCCGCTTCCGCAGAAGTTTACTATTTACTTCTGTTTCCGTTATGACACTTCCGTTGCATTTCAAAAATCGCGTTGTAAAGAGAAAGAGAAATAACACAAATTTCAAAATTTTATATACCTATTCGCTATGTGCAAAAGTGACTGTGGCGCTGCCTGTAGCCAATTTTTAAACTTCTCAGTGAGAAAAATACGTTTAAGCTAAATTAAATACATTTAAAATAAAATAGTTTTGTTGGAAAAATATCATAATATTTAAACTAGTCAAGGAGGAGTGGTTATATAATAATAATAATAATGAATAAAATTATTCGAACTGGTTTTCGAAGATAACTTATTCTATTAAATTTAATCCTCAAACAATTCTGAAAGGTAAAGCTTTGGCCATTCTTCATGACATGAGAGTTGAAGAATTAGATGGTTGTGACTATTTTGATGTGGTGTAGTGTCATCAGGCACACTTCAGTTACTTTATCACCTTATAAAGTAGAATTAAAGGCAAGTTAATTCTGATTAAATGTAAATAAGGTTATGATAATATAAGATTAGAAAATTATTCGTCAATCTAATTTCTAATTAGTCTAACATTCATACGAAAATTTATTCATTTTATCAATGTCTAATTTTTTATAGCTCAATAGAGAACTATGTATATTTAAAAATTATATTT
>NW_020439068.1:361152-367022 GCF_000699045.2 Agrilus planipennis | reverse complement strand
CATAGCGAGCTCTGTAAGCAGATAACAGAACTAGCAGGCGTCCTCCACGGCAACCGCTCTTTTGTTTTTTACTTTAATTTAACCCATTCTTAAATATATTTATCATTGCTATTGTTATTTACTACCACATTTGGTTTGTTCTATACCTATTATCATTTTATAATATCCTCAACGCAATGACTAAAGTCACCAAGATGATCAGAGTTAACATTTAATGACTCGACAATATTTGAGAGACTTCTAAATACAAAATAAATAAAAGACCATCATTAATTTTCAAACTTTGTGGACTACTTTTAAAAAGCTTTCGATCAAGCTAATAATATTTTTCATACAGAATCTAAAAAAAATATATTAGGAAAAAGTGATTGATAAGGTTAATTTCTCTGTGAATATTTATCTAAAATTTAAAAATGGGCGGCTTCACTAAATAAGACGGTATTTGTTAGTGTAGCTGCGGCATTGAAAATAGCTGGGAGAAGGACCCTTAATGTCCTCTAAAGATAGATGATAATAATCCTTCTGGTTGGTGTATTTCGTTTCCGAAGTTGTTTGTTGTTTGTTTGACTCATTCAAAGCGGCCGCTGCCGCGGAAGAACTTTGAAAACCGTAATTGAATCGAAATCGTCTTGGAAATCACCGACGGGTTCATAATGGTAGGACAAAATGAACTAAGGGATCTCTCTAGCGTCACTCTCTGTGACCTATGTCTCGGTTTCAGACGGATCTTTCGAAAATTAAGTCTGCTCTCACTCCGAAATTGTCACGTTCAAACTTTGGCAATCTCCCCAACTAGTCATGCACACACACATATATATATATATACATACGTGTGTACTATTAGGATATTTACTAGTTTAACACGTTGATGGTTGCCGAAGAAGTTAGCGAAACTATACATACAAGATATATTCAAAGGAACACCATTGCTATAAGTATCTCGTGCAGAGTTATTAAACTGTGAATGTTAAGTGAAAGTGAAATTTCTTTACCCACGGTTGTGTAAGTTCGTTTCGTGCGAGTTGCTATGTAACGAAATCATGCAACGCAATTCCCCCGCTGTCTTTCCCTATGTATGCTTAGATCTTTAAAACTACGCAACGGATTTTAATGCGTTTTTCTTTTAATAGATAGAGTAATTCAAGAGGAAGGTTATATGTATGATATATGCATAATATAGTAGAGAAACACTGATAATTTTAAAGGTTTGTAATGTGATGTCGTAAATAAACACATTTTTTGCGCTTAGATTGCAAACGCTGGCTGAACCCTACGAGATAGATCAAAATAATGCACTAACCCACAATAACCATTTTTTATCCTTTACGTTTTACGAGAAATAATGGCTTATTTACGAAGCGATTTTACGCAATACAACATTAATCCTTATCCAATTAAATAAAATAATAAATTTAAACTTTTAAATACATTGTGCATTTAATACAGACTTAAATATTTATTGTCTAATGACGAAAAAGCTGTGATTGTTGTATATAAAGACATTCTATAGTATATTTACTATCAGAATTGCTGATATAACTAACCTTAGTGTGTAAAATTTAGTGAAATATAATTTCAATAGTATTACGTAGTATAAAAAATAATATTATTGAAGTGAAACTCCTTTACAAACGGTAGGGCAAGTTCGTTTCATGCGAGTTGCTATGTAACGAAATCATGCAACGGATGTCTCGTAGTGAGGATCGCTTGAGCCGTGAGCGCGCTTCAATGCAACGTTCGTTACGGAAAACTCCGGCATGTAAAGTGTAAAATTTAAATTCATAGAGTACAAATAATACCATTAAACCAATTCCTTAACCCCTATCCCGGTATGTTCGTGTGTTTGAAGAAGTTTCACTTTAGTAGCGTGTTGTAAAATTACACGTATTTTTTTCAGTGTAGTCGCCGAATATCGAAATTTCATTATTTATCTCCAGCGATAAATTGGGGTGAGATTTTTATAAACAATCGTGAAATCTATCTATTCCGTGTACTATATAATCATTTATTCATCTTCTTCACTAGTACTTAAAACAATTAGGTATGATTTCAGTTTCAGTATCTAAAACTGCAAAAGTTTGTTAAGAATAAGAATAGACCTTCAGCGTGCACATAGGCTGTTAAAATAAATGGGCTTTTCATGGTAACCAATTATACAATGTAAGTTGACTAAAAAACGATCGAACAAATGTCAAATGGAATGTTAAAAAGTGTTTTCTGAAAACTCCACAAGCACATCAAGTTTTAATTAGAAATTTGCTGATTTCAACATACGTTTGCATACGATAATAGTGAACCGAATTCATTCTTTTGTGTATAACAATATAAATTTTGATTAAACTTTATTAGCCCTCAGGTTCCTTTAAAATCAGTAACTTTTCTAAATAAATCAATAAGTTTTTCAAATTGGACGAAAGTGTTGTATTTTTATAAAAACAAAAAAATTACCACCTTATTTCCTGAATTTAGGAGTTGAATATACTTTTTCCATTGTAAAAACTTTCAATGTTTCGCTTTCAGCACCTTGGATTACTGTTTTCGTGGGGTTCCGTAAGCAGTCTTTTTTTGACATTTTTTTTAATATTTTTGCTGTTTATACTGCATGTTTATTTATGCTATTGAAGTGGTGATACAATTTGTTGTTACATAAACCAATTATATAATTAAAAAATGTCAGTTTTATAATTGTCAATAAGATATGATAAAAGTAATTAAAGAGCTTGTCACTTTCAAGCATTCTATTATGAAAGCATTCAAGCAGAAAATCTTAGCGTAACATTATCGTCTGTTCGAGGCACACAAAGAAAATTGGAGTCACGTCATTGAAAATTATTTAGGAAGTTTCACCTTGCGTTGTCCAAAATCTAAAAACCTTTTTTTTTGTAAACTTTCTCCTTACTTCATTACGTCTTTAACAAAGTAAACTGTCTAAACTGAAGGTCCGCGTATTCTTCGGGGACCTGCCTTGCCAGTCTTCCCTTAATTTTCCTTTTAACGTGCTCCAGTCGAGTCAAATTAAGCAGACAGAACAGGGTGTTTGCCGGTTATAAGACGATATACCTGTACTTCCCCCATTGTTTGCCTGACTGACGTCTTGACAGGCCGTCTCTCGTTTCAGGAAAAAAGTACTTGCAAAAATTATGAGACCATTCGTAAATAATTTGTCAGACCTATAACGGAATTGTCAGATATATTTTGAACGAATGACAAGATTGAAGTGCTTAAGAAGTAAAAGGAAAGATACAAAAAATGAAACCCAACGATTCTGCCTTTTTATATTATCGAAATATTTTATTTAGCATTAAAAAAATAGATCAGTAAATTCCGAATGTAGCAACTTTTGAATTATATTTTCCAATTTCGAAATGTTACTTATGTGAAGTTACAATCGAAATTTTAATGCAGATATTATAAAAATCTAACTCCTTCACTTATTTTTAAAACTTCTAGTAGTTAAAGTTTAAATTTTAATATACCTAATACAGGTAACATTCGCTCTACAATTATTGTTTTTCGTTTTTACTTTTAAGATAATACTCTTGAAATGGTAGAGTTAAAGCTGCATTAAAGTGAACGTGTAAACAAATATTCGGTTGTCTTACTTATTTATTGATGTTTTTAAATTGGAAATTCGAAATTAGTTTCCCTTCCTGAATCTGTAAGCATCATGCAAAGACATTTTACAAGAAACTCACAGAGCTATCGATTCAATCGGATTTCCCTCATCAGTTTCCCCCTCTTGCTTTAGGGAAAAATCATTTACCAAACGCATGAGCTAATGCGGGCGTCAACAGCGAAACGATTTGTTGTTTTATGTTGTTACACATATTCATATATCGATTTTACTGTTCGTGATGGCAGTCGGGACTAATTCTGCCTCTTTTTATATAACTTTATGTATATCTATTGTATACGTATAATTATGTATATATGAGTTTGGTATTTCGGCCGTCGATATCTTACCGATAGATATCGGTCCCGTGGGGCTGTTACCGCATACAGCGAATGGGGTGCATGTTGCTGTTGTTGTTTCAAGGAGGCTTTTGCGTTTTGTTTTGATATGGCGATAAACTTTTTCGGGGCCATTACGTCAATGGGGGGGGGGGGATGTTCATTCTCCCAAACGGTTCCTTTGATCTTTCATTTAACCGAACGAGAGACCGATTAGAAAAAACAAAACGGATGCGTTTCGATACGCCACAGTACTTTTTCAATTAGTGCCCAAAAGAATGGATGGGAAACAGCTTGTGGTCAGATCTTTGTTTCCAAACCACCCTTAACCCGATTTTCCAATCGCTCCCTTTTCTTCCATCCTCCGTCCTCTTTACATTTGTATCGCAGCAATTTAAAAATTTCCCATCACAATGTAGGCCAACAGATTGAAATGATCAAAGAAAGATTTTGCTCGTGGATTTAATTTTTAATTAACTTCTTATTTTTGAACCGATCCGCTTTCCGTTTCGTCAGGGAAATTCACTTTCTAATAATAATTACGAAAACAAAAAATAGCAGACGAAATCGATTTATTACGATAAAACCGTCACCTAAACGTCGTCAGTCAGAAGCCACAGGTTAAACATACATCTCCATTACTTCCTATCAACGTTTCGCATTTTTTTGAAAACTAGAATCTGAACTACTCTACCTCACTCTTCCATATGGATTTGCATGGCAAGTCTTGGTTTTGTTCATTTCATCTAATACTTACGTTTTCTCTAATAATTCTTCTAAGCACAAAGTTTTCTATTTATGACTTATGTAAGAGTTATGAAACTTCGAGAACTTATCTTTCCTCCAAGTCATAAATTCACCTTTTGTTTTGCATTTTCGCAAGATCAAGGCCAAGATTGCAAGACCAATATCAATTTTGCTCATGACTACTTTGAATATCTTTTTTAAATTCAATCAAATTTCAGTGTTCATGTTGTTGAAACCCACCCGAGAGCAGATTTAATCCTTACGAAATCCTTAAGGCTTTAGACTAAGTAACAGAGAGAGAGTGTCACAGAGATGCTGCCGTAGCTAATAATAATGGTCAATAATCAATCAATTGTGGAATGTATTAGAATTTCTGTATAAAAATGGCCGACCACTTTGATCACATAATTTTCCAACAAAGGAAATTGCTAGTTATTACTTCATCGGTTTGTGGTAACCTCCGGGCAAGTTCGGTTTTAGCGAAAACCACGGCGATGTGTCGTACATAGAAACGCACTATACATAGAAGTACACAACGTCTAGGCAAACATCGAATGGATCAGTCCCATTTATAAATAAATAAATTATTAACGAAGATTGCTTAAAATTTTACTAATTGCCTACTATTAAGGCCACTTCGCAATGAATGAGTTATTTAAAGCTGGATTTTAAAATTATAAGACGAAGTAAGTAAATTCTTTTGAGGTGCACATAAAATTGATGATTTAATGTTCCTATGCATAATCTAATTGGAGTAATTTTCGTCACTAATTAGATTTTACTGTTGCACTGTTAAACTTAACTAATTGTAAAATAAAAATTGAATTATTCTTGATTAAGTTTACACTAAAGCATTTCCTGATTTATCGTCGGGTAGCCAATGTTTGAAAGCTACATGCCAAACGGGTAGGAAATTTAATTAAATATATCTTTAGTTAAAATTCTTTTTGAACGAAGTGTCAAACGTCGAAAAACGATCAATTTGTAATTATAATCGGAAGTGTAGTTTTCGATAACTAATTTATTTATTCTCAAAATCACAGTTTCGAAAAAAGTATTACAATGTGTTGCAATAGGAAATGACAATAAAATTTGACGTCTTTTTTAATAATTTAGTAATCTATACCTATTTTTTTTTAATATTATTTTAACTTTCTAGATTATAACAAATT